>NW_008628139.1:0-4382 GCF_000691845.1 Merops nubicus | reverse complement strand
GGTGGCTGGGAGGGGGCGTGGGGTTGTGGGGGGCCACGAAGAAGAGGCCTGACTGGGAGGACTCGGAGGACGGGCGCTTGGGTTTGTCCTTGCCCGGGTTCCTGGGCTGGGCAGCAGAGGGGTCCAGCATCTGCAGGGCTGAAGGAGGAGGAGGAGGCTTGAAGTTGGGTGGTTCATCGGGGAAGGAGGAGAGATCATCCTGCCAGAGCAAGAGCAGAAGACACCACGTTGAGATGCGAGGGCTTGCCCAGGCTCAGAGGCACCTGCAGCTGCCCCTCTCACAGGGACCACGGCCACAGGAGCTGCTTTCCACACAAACACCTTCCTGGCAGTGAGAACACGACTCACAGATGGCATTAGAGGACAAACTACCCAACTTTTGCTCTGGTTCACACAGATGCCACACTCAGCCAGAATCCTTCCTCCTAAATGGGCTGATTAACCCAATTCAGTGACTGCAGTGATGTCCAAACCCCAAACTTGGTACCAGGTTTGGATGCCCAGCAACGTCTAAACCCCAAACCTGGTACCACGTTTGGATGCCCATCGATGTCCAAACTCCAAACTTGGTATCAGGTTTGGATGCCCAGCAATGTCCAAACCCCAAACTTGGTACCAGTTTTGGATGCCCAGTGATGTCCAAACCCCAAACTTGGCACCAGGTTTGGATGCCCAGCGATGTCCAAACCCCAAACTTGGTATCATCCCTTTGCCTCCAGCTCCCATGCAAGGAACAGCAGCATGGTTCAGTGTCTTACCAGGGAGATGTCTGGCAGGGTGTTGATGCTGCTTGGGTGGCTGTCTCCACCTCCCTCCAATTCCGACGTGTTCTGATAGGGCAAAGCAGGAAGAAAAAAACCAGGTCACAGCAGCAAGGAGCAACCACCGTGGTGCCAGCATGACAGGGAACGTGTAGAGTGCAGGGCAAGGCCCAAACCCCCCCCAAAGGTCAGGATTCACCCAAAGGTTTTGGTCTTTCACCCAAAGGTTTTGGTTTCCCAGGAGGTTCCCTAGAGTCACACGTATGAGCAATGGAACCTGGCTGGGAAACCAAGTGTCCCAAGCTAAGAAGTGTGCTGTGGACCTGACCTACCAGGATGACTCCTGAGCTCCTCTGAGCTCAAATCCCAGCTCTTCATGTCTGATTTGGAAGAAGGGGATGAACCAGCTCTAAGGGCTTCAGGCTCCATACCTGGCTCTTTCCCAGGAGAAGGGCAATGGAAAACTTCATAGAATCATGGGATGGTTTGGGCTGGAAAGGATGTTTAAAGTTCATCCAGTCCAACCCCCTGCAGGGAGCAGGGACATCTGCAGCTAGAGCAGGGTGCTCAGAGCTCCATCCAACCTCCCCTGGGATGGTTCCAGGGATGGGGCAGCGACCACCTCTCTGGGCAGCCTGGGCCAGGGGCTCACCATCACTCAGCCCTGGCCAGAGCTGGCCCCAGCTGGCCCCAAGTCCAGCCCAGAGCCATGGCTTTGCCCCAGGGCCTCTCCTGGAGGAGGTTCTGCTGGTGGGACACAGCCCCAGCTCCTCCTGCATCCCCTGCAAGGCTCTGCAGGAGCAAACCCAGTCCCCTGAGGAACTCCCGACCTGGGGATGTGCTGCTGCAGCTGGGAGAGGGTTGACTCGGGTTCCATCTCTTTCCCAGGGCTGTTTGTGCTGGAAGGGGCAGGGTACAGCTTGTGTTTAACTGCGTGTTGTTTATTGCAGGGTAAACAACTGATTAGTGGAAACACTGGTGCATCTGCATCCCCCCCATCTGCTGGAGGCTGCTGCTGTGCCTGGAAGATGTTAGTGTCCCAAAAATAGACAGGGCAGACAATTAAGAGCATTAGAGAAGCAGCAACAACATTGATGGAAAGTGCTTTTATCTCTGTGGCTTCAGAAAGAGCCCTGGAGGATGAGAATGGAAAGAAATGGCTCATTCAGAGAGCATCAGTTTGGGAACCCACTGCTTGTGAGGGCTCATTCCACCACCAGTTAACCCAGCACAGAGGTGGGGGGCTTTCCAAAGCACCCTGTAGGGTGTGGCTGAGGCACGTAGGGCTATTTCAACAAGCAACCCAACTTCACCTTGAGGAAAACGAGCAGGAACTTCTCTGGGCTGTGCACACATTGGCAACAGGTCTCCAGGTCTGCCTGGAGTGTAAAATCCCTGAGGAGCAGAGCTGCTGAGCTGCACAAGCCCCTCCTGGCGCTGTCCCTGCCTCTCATGAAGGAGCTGCTCTGCAGAAAGGTTTGCCTCTCCCCAAGCTTAGGACTTTGGGGGCAAAAGCAATTAACCAGCAGTAGCTCTGGGCTGTAAAATGTAATGGCTTTCAAGGTGAGAGCATTCACTTTCAGGAATTGGTTATTTTAAGACTGATTTCCTGGATTTCCCTTGAAAGACCCATCAAAGCCACGTGCCACTGCTCTGAAAAATGAGCATTTACCGAGGAGGCTGCTCCCTCCTGCTCTCTGCTCCTCTACCCCACCTGTTTTCCAGAAGCTGGAGGCCAGGAGAGGTCCTTCCAGCCCCTCTGCACCGTGCAGCTGGAAAACTTTTGTCCTTCCCACCCTGCACGGAGTGCACGGCAGGAGTGACAGAGCTGGAGACAGGCAGGCAGCTTCCAACTGCAGATTGAGTGGTGGAGAAACTGCCACCTCCCCAGGGAACACAACCCAGCCTTTAATTAACCTCCCAGCTCCAAATGAGTCCCTCATTTTCTAGTTACTGCTAAGGAGAGCTCTGCAGAGCTCCTCAGCCCGGCTCCCACAGGGTTTGGGTTTTGCACAGCCTGAGAACAAGCCCAGCTTGGCTCCTCTCTCACCCCAAAACGCAGCCCGGGGCTGGAGGAGCCCCAGAACCTTTGGCCCTGCCCCAGCCCGAGCACAGACCTCGCCCATTTGGGGGCTTTGAGGGCGATGCAACGACCCCCACGCTCCACTGTCTCCATCCTCACTGCCCGAGGGCATTGTGCCAACACACAGGAAGGCTCCACGTGGGATCTCATGCCTGAGCTGGAGGGGTCACGGACAGCTCTCTAACAGGGACACAGGGACAGATCTCCCTGGGTTTTCCACTCTCCTGCGGACACAGATCCTCTGCCAGCTGCCAAAGAGGCTGTGGGCTCTTGTGCTTGAGATTCACTGTTCAGAGAACGAGCAGCTCAGGGACATTCCCTCCTTACTTATACTCCTGGTGAGCTGGAGATGGCAGTGTCCTTGCCAGGAGGCAGTGGAGAAGCCAAATGGTCTCTGATCCCTTATTCCTCCCACGGGGGGCTGGGGCAGAGGCAGCGACAGGGAAATGCTGCTGCTGAGCTGGCAGGAGATGAGGAGTTCATTCTGCTCTGACCCAAGGAGTCCCCTGATGACTGCAGCCTGCACAAGAGGTCAGAGGGTCTGGGGTAGAGTCACTGCCTCTGGTGGTGAAGCCCAAGAAACCTGTCCCCCAGGGGTCAGGGTGCAGCTCCATCAGGGGACACTGCAGCTGTCCCCTTCCAGTGAGTGCCATCCCCAGAGGGATGTGGCATTTAGCCCAAGGCCACAGCCACCCAAGGTGCTCTCTCCCAAAGCAGTGCTGGCAGCAATCATCTTGAAAGCTTGCTCTGTGTGCTCGACTCGCTGACCCCTGTGGTCTGCTCCCAGAGGAGGAGGAGGAGGAGGAGGGAACACACCAGCACAGAGCTGTGCTGCAGCAATGCCCAGCCTGCTCCCAGCCCAGAGCTCTGCTGCAGAATCACACACTGTTTTGGGTTGGAATGTTCAAACTCATCCAGTCCAACCCCCCTGCAGGGACAGGGACATCTGCAGCTAGAGCAGGTTGCTCAGAGCTCCATCCAACCTCACCTGGGATGGTTCCAGGGATGGGGCAGCAACCACCTCTCTGGGCAGCCTGGGCCAGGGGCTCATCACCCTCAGGGTCAAAAACTTCTTCCTTTTTTCTAAACCTCTTTTGTGTCTAAATCTCCCTCTTAGTTTCAAACCACCACCCCTTGCCTTATCCCAACAGGCCCTGCTCAAAAGTCTGTCCCCAGCACAGATATTTTTGCAGCCTGTAAGGAAGAATCCTCCCCCATGCCCAAGGATGTGCCCACCCCCAGTGTGCCCGTGGAGCAGGACTGGGCAGTGAGCAGAGCAGGCAGCAGGGCAGGCAGGGCTCCATCAGGCATCAAGGGTGCTGGTGCTGGTCCCTCTGAGAGCCCAGCCCTGAGCTGGCAGTGGCACTCGGGGCTCCAGTGCCATCAGGGTGCTGGTGCCAGCCGGGCTGGGTTCTATCTGTGTGACAGCCCCGAGGGGGGGCACGAAGGACCCTCGGCAGAGCCCCGGCAAGGGCAGGCAGAGGTGGGGGACAGAAGGCAGCTGCTCCCACTGGCCCTTGGACCAGCATCCCCCCAGC
>NW_008628138.1:0-477 GCF_000691845.1 Merops nubicus | reverse complement strand
TCCTGTACTACCCACAAGCCTCTGGAAGGATTGAAAGATACAATGGACTGTTAAGGACTTTGTTGGGCAAATGGAGGATGGCAGCACTGGGATGATATTTTAGCAGAAACCACTTGGCTTGTTTCCACCAGAAGATCTGTTAACGGTCCAGGTCCTGCCCAAACAGAACCCCTGTGTACTGTGGGAGGGAAAATAATCCATCATGTGAGTTTTACGTCGCAGGAAGTGAGGCAGGAAGTACGACCTGAAATAAGGAAGGATGAAATTCCAAAGAACCTCATGAATGCAAGGACTAGGTGGGGCGGGAGCCCAAGGATCAGACCATGGAACAGGGTAAGATGGGATGATAAGAAGAAATTTCAGTAATGGGAAATGAATACGATGTAATGGTTAAAGATGTGTGATGTGGGGCCTGAGCCTGACACAAATGGCCTGGAATAGGGGGTGGAGACTGTGTCAGGTCTGGCTGAGCTGATT
>NW_008628137.1:0-664 GCF_000691845.1 Merops nubicus | reverse complement strand
AAAAAAAAATTACATTAAAAAAATATAATGGGTAGCCAAAACAATCTCCTACAGTAGTACAAATATAAATAGTGTTTACATGAAAAGATAACCCTAGTAGGGTCTAGTGCAGAGCAATCCAAAGAACATGAGCAGTTTGTAGGAATACACACAGAAAATGCAATGTGGGGTATCAGCAACATGAAGTCACAATACAGGTTACTGATGTGAAAATATATTTCACATTCCACAGTTGACTGATGTCACAAAAAGTGTTTCATGTCCTGTAGAATGGTGATGTATATTACATATCAGTTGTTTTCAACCCCAAGTTCTACATGAAAAAGTGTGTGTCCTGGACATCTCTTCATACAGTTTATCTACACAGATCCATGCGTTGTCATGGGATAGAAGAGGGTGTGCCTCAGAAAGAAACAATAAATAATAAAGGCAGTGAAATACTGAGACAGTAGGCAGAAGAAATGGCAAACCAATAGGCTGCAAAACACCAAAGAGAACATGACATCCCTTGTTCTGCCAAAACCTACAGATAGGCAAAGAAATTGCAAGATGAAGCCTACTGGGGGAAGGAAAAAACCACCACAAAACCCCAAACAGTGGAAATATCCTCTTCGTTTTGTTGAAAAATTACAAAGATAATGTTCTTCAGCACAGTAGTTTTAAG
>NW_008628136.1:6764-58450 GCF_000691845.1 Merops nubicus | reverse complement strand
GCTAAAGGGAGCGACCGGCGGTATCGGCCTTCCCAGTCCAACTTCCTGACTGAGCTGCTGAGAGAAGTCCCCACACCCTCTGGTGGCACAGCTAGTGCTGGAGCTGCGGGCCTCGGCTGCCCCTGAACTGCTGACAGCCCTCTAAAAGCAGTGGTTGTCCTGATGCCCTTGCTAAGAAACGAATTGTTACTAACCTGTGGGCTTCTGCTACTGCAAAACTGCTCTGGGAGGCTGAGGTGGCAGAAGGAGCCAGCTTCCCTCTGACTGCCCCACCACCCCTGCAAGGCCTACATTGCAGATGAAGTTTGTGAGTCCAATAAGCTGACCCTGCTGAAAAATCTCTGTATAGAACTTGCTGCTGTAATGCAGAGAAAGAAAACCTCTACTGGATCCCCATTGCAACTGCCTAATTGTCCATAAAGAGAGGTTGTGCAAAAATGCAGTCTATTTCCTCACTTCTTCTGGATTGCTTTATTTTCTATATTTCATTCACAAAACCAGACTATACAGTTGTTTAACAATTTTTGGAGAGTGCTTTGGGACACTGAAAAAATGCAATGCTCTAGTAAAGTAAAGAAAACCCAAATCAGCAATAATCAATTGTAGAATATAATGTACTTTTTGATAATTACCTTATTACATACCTCTCTCATATTCCTTGCCTGTTTCTTCTTTTTCACATCCTCTTTACAGGAAAGAATGAGTATGATCTTCTGGTAATTGGTGGAGGGTCTGGAGGCCTTGCTTGTGCAAAAGAAGGTTTGTATGTAAAAATAACAAAAGTTTCTTATTAGCCTAAGTGGTATTTATGGAAAGAGAAATGTTACTGATAATGCTAAAGCTTTTTAAGAAACACACTATGCTTCAGTCCCTATACATTAATTATTAACTCAGCTGGCTCCAGATAGTTAATGTGCAGATTAGTTCACACCCTTAAGTGGGGTGATCTTGTTTGGTTTTCCTATTAACCTTTTAAAAAATATTTTTTCTTTTGTCATGGGAAAATCTAATAAGATTTTATTTCACTGTTATTATAAAATGCTAAATATCTCTACAGATACTGTTGAGGTTTCTTAAAACTATACTTTTTTTGTATTTCTGTGTTAAAACAACAGTCCATTCAGACTGTTTCCAGGAAGTTTTAAGTGCTGTAGAGAATCTTGCCCCTTTGTAACTCTATGTAATGTTCTCAACAACCCACAAGATTCTTAAACATCTCATTTAGGGTCAAATTGCATTTTTAGGGTTGAGGGAAATTGGAGGCTCTAGTCTGGGTTGCTAGGTGCCTTCTGGTGAATCTGGTGACTACACTGGCAGCCTGAGTCCTTAGTCTGGCATCTTGAGGTAGACAATAAAAGCCAGCAGCCATCATCTCCTGTACTCTTTGTCTGTACCTGTGCTACTAAAAATGTTAAGGTTTGTGTGTTCCCTCACTTCTTCTAAATACCTTGCCTTGCTTTTTGTTTAAAGCTGCTCAGTTTGGAAGGAAAGTGGCTGTTTTGGATTATGTGGAACCTTCTCCACAAGGTATGGAAGAGAAATACTAGGATAATATTTGGTTGTTTGTATAAAATGTCTGCCTAGGTGAGCAGATTGCTCCAGGCAGTGAAGTGGCCAAAGCCACACTGCTTGCTTTGCTTCTAGTACAAGTCCTTATTCCCAGCTTGCTGTACTGCTCAGTCCCTCCAGTGATGTCCCAGCTCTGCCTGCTTCTTCTGCATATTAAGGTTGTTAGCAGTGTTTGATGCTACTATTTGTAGTAGACTTTGAACTTAAATATGGAAGAATATTGTATCTGTCAAAATGTCATTTATACTTTCTAAGAATTATAAATGACATCACGTTGAGGCTTGTCATATACAGTATGTAAAATAAGATCTTCAAATGCAGATAAGCAAGTGTGAATGTGTAGTAATTGAACCTTCAGAGCTCTGAAAAACATCTTGAGATGCTTGGAATTATAGAAGAAAAATATATAAAGATTTTTTTATCAAAACAAATGATCATAAGCAGAGCTAGTTATAACTGATCTGCAGAAAATAGTAAGGTGTGTGTTGTTTCAGAACTTTTTAACTAGTTTCATGATCAACCTAAGTAACCTAATTGTGTGAAGTTACACTAACCTGATGCATTTACTTTTTGTCTTTTTTTTTTTTTTTTTTTTTTTCCCAAGGAACCAAATGGGGACTTGGTGGAACTTGTGTGAATGTTGGCTGCATTCCTAAAAAGCTTATGCATCAAGCAGCCCTTTTAGGGAGTGCCCTTAAAGATGCTCAACACTATGGCTGGAATATAGCACAACCTGTTCATCATTCCTGGTAAAGATTGATGCTGATTTCCATTCCTGTGTGCTGCAGATACATAACAACTTTTTCCAGTCAGTGTTCATTTAGGGACAATTAGGGAAGTGAATTTTGCATGAAGCTTTTTAGACTGGTTCTTATTTAAAACACAACACTGTATGTTCTGGTTTATCAGGGCAGGTATTATGTTGATTTGGACCTGATAATTTACTTTTATAACAAGAAGTACTGTAGAACATTCTTAGTTTCTAGCAGCTGCTTCTATTTTTGCTTTAAATAATCTGAATTTTTAATGCACTGAGTTCATGTTCAGTTTCTTTTTTTTCTGATAGGTCTGTGATGGCAGAAGGTGTTCAGAATTATGTGAAATCCTTGAACTGGGGACACAGAGTGCAACTACAAGACAAGTAAATAAGACTTTGAAGTTCATGTTTCTTCCCATAGTCAAGGGGCTCTTCTTCTCTTTGCTGAATTGCTTTTAGAATTTCTCATTAGAGCTACTCTTTTGAGTTTGTAAGTCCTTTCTGCTCAGGACTGTAAATGCCCTTGACAATGTAATTATTTTTTTTTCCATCCCTTCCTTTTCTTTTCTTGGAAACGGTGGTTCAGTGTGACTGTACCCAAAAGCTTTTTAAGACTGTAGTGATCAGGGAATGCTGTCTTTAATCTGAGGTTTTGCATGAATATTAAATAGGATATATCAAGATAATTTCAAGCTTGTCTAGCAAAATTTATATGCCACACAAGCCCTCAGATAACACTATACTAGAGCAGCAGATTTTTTTTCCTTTCAGTGCAGAAATAATTCCAAGGTTTCAGCATGCAATTCCTTTTATAGAGAAATTATATTAATAGATAATTTAACAGGTGCTATTCTTACAAATCCTGCAGTGTCACTTTTGTTTGCTCTCAAATGAGCATTGTATTAGTAATATTGTAATAGTAATGCAATGGCTAGTGGAAGTGTATCATCTGAAGAGGTCAAGAACCTGATCCTGAAGCGTGCTACAAGTTAGGTGACAGTGTTAGGTGCTCTGCTGTATAGAGGAGTTAACTGTGACACAAGGATTTGGTGGCTTA
This sequence comes from Merops nubicus, assembly GCF_000691845.1. Taxonomy (NCBI): domain Eukaryota; kingdom Metazoa; phylum Chordata; class Aves; order Coraciiformes; family Meropidae; genus Merops; species Merops nubicus. The sequence goes on along the minus strand of NW_008628136.1, from coordinate 55,067 downwards.
TGTGACAGAGCTGCAAACATTCCTATGGAATGAGATGCCTTCCTTTTCTATCCCTGTTTGTTATCCTTTTTAGCACTTCAAATATGGAAAAGGCAGCTGATTGTATTTCATTCTTCTTTTAGTGTACGCTTATGTTGCTGTTTTCTTCTAAACAGGAAAGTGAAATACTTCAACATGAAAGGGAGTTTTTCTGGTCCACATACAGTCCGTGGTTTAACAAAAGCAGGCAAAGAGGTGAGCTGCAGTGCTGATTTCCTCAGTACTGTTCACTTCAGACATTTCAGGTCTTCATATGTTGGTTTTCAGGTCAGCTGGGAGCTAGATTGTACTTTTGCAATTTGCTTTACATATTGAGTATTGTTTTGCTTGGGAAGATTTGCATTTTCCACCTAGAGAAGGTGTTTATGAATTTGACTGTTGCTTACTGAGTACTTAGTCTCTAGTGTGTCAGTTAGCTGCTGTTACTTTTTCTCTGTAGATGGACATGTTGAGACAAAAGACCTTTTTGGTTTTCATCAGAATCATACTGCTTTGATAGATGCTTGCAGGTGTAAAGAGGACCTTATTTCTCTGAGCGTTAGATCAGTCTCACATGTCTTCCTGCTTCAGATGAACTGTAAGGCTGATTAGCTTTCCAACACAAAACTGTGTGTGGGAGGCTGGTTATGTTGAATGCACAGCTTCAGGCAGCTGGGTCATGTAACAGAATGGTGGCCATCTCTGCATACTTAACAAGAGACTAAAGATGCATTTTTAACCTTTTGGGGTGGTACTTACATAATGTTACTAGTTAATATCTGCTTGAGAGAGCAAAAGTTTTTTGGGGTATATGTTTTGCCTAGCATTTTCTAAAAGCCTGCCATTTTTGAGGTAGCTTAATGCAGGCCTTAGACACAGCATTCACTTGCTGTGATCTCTGCATGTTTGGTCCTAAGGAACAATTTATTTTAAAAAGCTGTTGTTTGTGTGCACCTTTTACTTCCAAGTAGTCTTCAGAATCTTGTCCAGATTATGAGCAATTGGAAAGCAAAAAAGCTTAATTTTAAAACAAAAATGGATAGAGAATGTACAGGAGAAATTCTTGTATGTATTAGTTTCTTTTTTCTCCAACTTTTTTTTTTATTACACTGCTGATTATTGTGTCATGTAAATAGCAGATGATAGTGCCAGTATTATCATTTATCACTCATTTGGAAATGGCTAAAATCCAAAGACAGATAAAAGAATTTCAAGTGCTTGATTTTGATTTTGTATTTTTGTTTGTAGACTATTGTTACTGCAGAAAACATTGTCATTGCTACTGGAGGAAGACCAAAATATCCTACACACGTAAGTTACACTCACTGTCTAACATCTTCAATGGCTTTACTGATTTTGTTGCAGATGATAATGAGTGTTTGGAGAATAAATAGTATAAATGCAAAGTAACACATGAGAAACTTTTGTCCTTGCGTTATATGAAAAATTATCTCCTATGTAAAGTGCAGGCTTTTCAGAAAAAAAACTACTCCATAGAAAACAATTTGCATCAACTTAGTGTATTACTGTTGCTTAAAGCTGTAGGATAATTCAGGTTGGAAGGGATCTCTAGAGGTCATCTAGTTCTACCTCCTGCTCAGGAAGGCTGGGGTCAGCTGTGAGAGATCTCGTTGCTCGGGGCTTTCTGCAGTCAGGTGTTGAGACTCTCCAAAGGCAAAGGCTGGGTAGCACATCTGGGCAGCCCCAGATGTGTTCACCTTGGTCTGCTGGCTATACTTCAGCTAATAGAGCCCAAGTGGCTGTTAGCTTTTTTGCTGCCAGGACGTGCATTGTAGATTTGAGACCTAACCTGTGTGATTACAGATTGCAGGTGCACTGGAGTATGGGATTACAAGTGATGATCTGTTCTGGTTAAAAGAATCACCTGGAAAAACGTAAGTTATGTCACCATGGCTTTAATAGATGCTGGCATTCATACTTATTCTGCATGGCAAGGTGAAACACATTTAAAATTGCCTTTTATACACCAGTTTTTCTGTCTTTCTGTCTTCTTTCTGAGAATTTGTTTTGCTACGCGTCAACATCACACTACCAACCTCCTTAACAAACAATAGATTTTACCCCTCCTCCTTTTATGAAATTCTGTTCTAAAATCAAATTAAATACAAATGTTAGGTTAAGGTGACTTGTTTCCTGTAGCAATTATACATGGAAGTCACAAGAGGGCACCATAAACTTAACAAAGGCTTTACTGTTCCTATTCATTGCTACAGATGTATGTGAAATTGCTCTTCAATTAGGAAAGAAACTCCAACATAATTTTATGTTCTCTTAAGTGGTGGCTGTGTTGATAAAAGAAAATATGATAATATAGTTGGGTTACTTTTGCCTTTTGTTATGATTTGGAAGCTATTTTTTAAATGAAATAATAAAAAATCGTTTATAATGGAAATATTAAAATGCCATAATCTTATTTTTTTGTCATAGCTTTTTAAAGCACATAGCACAGTAAGATTCTGTGTCAACACTGCACTACAGAGTAATTTCCTGATGCAAATAATTATAATAGGAAACACATATTTACTAGTATGATTTTGTTTTTTTTTTTTTCCTGAGCAGAGAAAAAGCAAAGTATATAGAAGAAAAAAAGACTTGAAACTATAAGAGTGGTGTTTGGAAAGAAAACAGAGCTGCCATTCATGGCTGTGACTTTCTAATATGGAAAATGTATTGTGTGAAGCTAAACATCAAATAGATAAACAAGGCTTCTTCGTGCAGTTTAAGAAAAATAAATTTGCTGTTCTTTGTAGTATATCAGTCACCTCTTGAATTTTGAGAGCATGATTTATGCGAGGAAATTGTGTTTTTTTTTTTTTAAAAAAAAAAACACCACCACCAATCCCCCCACCCCCATAAGGTAAACATAAGATTTATCCCTGTAAGATGTTCCTGTGAAAATGTGGCTTTTGTCCAGTTGCCGCTAATGCAAGTTGTAACAGTGTAATGTGGGAGCCTGGTGTTTATACCTTACATTCCTGAGATTTAGTCAAAATAAGCCCGCAGGGGCTACAGTAGCATTTCTGTGCTTTATCAGGCTGTGTCCTAGCAGAGGAGGACGGAGCTGTTAAAGGTTTCTTTCTGTCAGATTTGTTTCTATTATAAATATTCCCAAGGTTCAGTTTAACACCTTTTGGTTTTAGTCTAAGCTGTGTTCTACTTATTCTTTCTTTTCTTTCTCTCCAAATGTACATATCTCAGCTACAAATTACATGCCTGGGGATTGTAGAACTGTCACTTCTGCAGTTATTCCTATTAAAAAAAAAAAAACAAAAAACAGCAAACCATTAACCAACTTAAAAGTCCCTTGGATATACAAACTTGAAGAAATTCTCGCTACTGAGATGAAAGGGTTTGGCAGAGTGAGTTAGAGATGTCTTTAAATATGTTCAGAAAGAGTGAGAGATTGAGCAGGTGTGAATGAGGTCACGTTCTACTTTCTTAACTTTTGTATTAGACACTGACAGTGCCCAGGCATCCTCTGCTTTGTAGCAGAAACTGTGAATAATGTGGTGCTGATACTATGAATGAGTGCCAGCTGGCATCTATTTTTCATCTCATGAAAAAGAAGAGCAAACATATGCCCAAATTGCAGATATTCTCATTCTAGATCCTGTGAATCTCCAGTAGATATTTCTGTATGGGTAGCATGTGGCTCTTTGCAGCACTTTGCAAGAACAATATGCTGAAAGAGGACGTGACCATCCATTCACAGGTGAATCAGATGCCTTAATGCTGGAAAAATTTATTTTCCATTATGTTAAATTGTTTGCCAAACATAAAACCCAGATTAGCAGATTTTAATCTCTTTAGCTCAACCTGTTCTCTCTACGCCTTCAGAAGCTGTATGTTTTTATTATAAGGTAGATAGATGTTATCTAGGGTCTTTTGTGAGAAAAACATTGTTGTACTGACTCTGCAATCTTTGGGGCTTACGGAACAGCAGCCCCCATATCTGCACTTTTCAGAAGCTTGAAAGCATCTCTGTTAGGACTTGGAGATGGTGTGCATTGGTTTAGGGTAAGGTACAGGACACAAGCCAGTGTTTAACCTACTATTTTTTTCTCTCTTAGCGTAGGCTAGACTGTGTATGAAGAGCTCCTCAAGTGCTGGACTTGTTTCTCTTGCAGTGTTGAGGAAGAATAGCTTTCCTAATGATCTGTGGCTCGTCAGTGGCAGGGCCGAGAGGAGAAGCCAAATTTGCCATCTGCAGAGCTCCATCATGCCTCTAACATTTGGTTTTAGTTGCCAGTACACATTCACACATAAAATATTTTAATTTTCTAAGGTTTTTGACGTCCTCCTATGAAATACATTCCTATCTTTTCAAGTGTATATACCAGTAGTTTTCCTGGTAACAGGGTAGAGAGAGGATCCTTGCTTCCTAAATTTGAGTTGAAATTGACAAATTATATGTCCTTGTTAAGAGGCTGCAGTGCACACACTACTTTGTGTTAGCCTTCCTTTTGTGTGTGGATTTGGTGGATTTAAGGCATTATATTTAATTTGTGAAGCACCATACTAGCATATGCTCCTTTGACCAGGAATCAAGAAAAATGTAGAATATAAAATTGTGGGTTGTGTAGGCTACAGGTTGATATTTCAAATGTGTTCTTTCCTGTGATCTGACTACGTTGAATTTTCACCTTTGCAGAGCACGTTTTGTCAAAATATGAGGGGTTTGTTTCTTAGAGTTTTTGAATTAATGGAGGCACAACTGCTAAGGGAAAAGGTCTTTACTTAATGGATTATTTCTATGTAAGTGTTTGCTTTGCTGGCATTGTCATTTGTGTTGCTAAAACTTACCTTCCCCAAAACAGTCAAACAAGATTGGATGTGGGGAAAAGGATATGATACAGTTCTGTGGCTCACGCTTACACTTCTGTGCTTTAAATAACCTGTTTAAACTCTTTGATTGTGTGAGTTTGCATTTTGAAGTTTTAAAGTAGATTTCTAAACTCAAGTAAATTTCTAAAATTTCTAGCTTTCCAAACCTCAATTAGAAAACTACTTCCATACCCAAAAATCAAAAGTTGGTTTTTAACTTTTGCATATGGCAATACAAGAGAGATCTCCTTTAAAAAAAAAAAAAGTTACCCCAAATAAACAGAAATAATGTGCCAAATATTCAGGTGGGTTCCCAGTGTTTTGATTTTGTGTTGCTGTTTTTTGGCGAAAAGTTCTTAATAAAGCATGGGGATGAAGTTAAAGCATGTGTTTATGTGTTTCCATAGATGAACATCACAGTCAGAAAGAGCCTGACATTCTACACTGTACTCATAGTAACTAGAAATTTTGATGCCTAATGATGCTTTTTTTCCTAATTCAAAAACTTAAGACTTTGTTGTAAGTGGAAATGTTATGTGGGATTCCTTGTAGAACAGGAAAGTTTTACCAAGTCTGGGTGCCACCTGAACAGGCAGGGAATGCTCGTGCAGCCTGGCAGGAGCTGAGCGGCAGGGACGGGCTGGCCAGACCCAGTCTGACCTCCGCGACAGCCACCGAGCCTGAGTGTGCCCTGCAGACAGAGGGACCTGGGGGATGCTCAGAGGAGAGAGGGCTGCTGCAGGCATAGGGCATCTGGGGACAGGCATGGAGAGCTCATACACCTAAATTAAAAGTGTTGATGGATGATTGTAGTGATGTCCTTGGTTGAAAAGGTGTGAAATATGGGGAGAGATGGGAGCTGAAGTTTCATTTAGGATCTAAAATGGCTGTATTTAGTAAGTAATACTCTAGATAAGTCTATTAAATGGATTTTTCTACAGCTGCATACAGAACTTTTGAAGACAGGAAGGGCAAATATTTGGCATTTGGAAAAATAAAATAATTAAAAAGCAGATCATTATAAATCAAAATTAAATGTAGCATTTAAAGTCTTATGTTGGGAACTGTAATCTAACTGGTAGGAAGATGATGCCTTTCAAATGTGCTTAACTTCTGATTGTGTTTTCTTAAAAATAATTTCTAAAATATGTATATATTTAGTTATCAAGATACCTGTAGAAATTTTGAGATACAGTTGGGTTCTGACAAGACTGCTGCGTGTGTATGTTTTTGTGTTGCCTGCTGTCTCAGAGGCAATGGTGCCAAGATTCCTGTAAAGATGGGACAGCAACAGCAATAGGCACTGGGAGAAAAACCTGTCAGTGTCCATTCCAGATATTTCCAACTGAGGTATATTATAAACCACAATTGAAATATTTGTTATGCCTCTTAACCGTGCTAGTTTCTCTGAGTTTTTAATGGCCTTCTTCATTTGGTCTTTCAGAGTACATGTTTAACTGTCTCTTTACAATATGAACTCAATTCCGTATGTCTTACAAGCCTGTTCTTTTTTTATTCTGTTAATAAAATAAGCCTACAGGTTACAGTGTTGTCTTTGGAATTGAAAAGCCACACTCTTTCTTCCCATCTAAAAACATCAGATCCATTCCTCAAACCTGTAATTCTGTAACTTTACATACTTCAGAAAATAACTTTTTCTTTGTGCAGAAATATGTACAAGCTCATTCCACTGCTTTATTCTTTTTTTCTTTCTGTGTAATAGGTTGGTTGTTGGAGCCAGCTGTATCCTTTGAAAAAGCTGTGATGACTTGTGATTATAAGCAGCATAGCTTTCTGTTTTGTGAAACCTCAATTTTGGGTATTCCTTTGTTCATGCCCTGTAGCTGAGCTGGTAATAGAATAATAGTAGTTTTCTATGCAGTAGCTTTATGGGAATTAAGGTCAGCTGAGGATACATTCCCAGGATCCTAAAAACAGCGTTATCTACGGGTTTGGAGTTTTATTCAGTGCAATAAAAGCAAATGAAAGATGTTCCCTGTGTGAGAACCTGATGTCTCTAGGGAAAAACTCTCTTGTATTTTACCTTTTCATATTGCATTTACATGATATCATTGTTTTTATTTCCTTAACTGGTGCCTCACCAGATGTTTCACTTGAGTCTGCTGGTTTTCTAACAGGCATTGGGTTGGACACTACAGTCATGATGAGAAGTATCCCACTTCGTGGGTTTGATCAGGTGAGTATGGAATATCTCATTTCTTCTTATGTATCAGATATATTAAAAAATATATATGTATTTGATTATTTTTGTCTCCTAAAGAAAATGTGTCGTTTGCTTCTCTCAGCATTTCCTAGTATGTCCTTTCTGAAGAGAAACTAAAGAAGTATTAGCCATTCTTTCCTATCATATCTCTTGATAATGTACTTGGAAAACTAATTTTTTTTTGCTTAATTGAAAACAAGATTGAAAAGATTGGAAGCAGGGAAGGGGTTTATGCCACTGCTCAAAACATTAGACAATCTCTTTAAAATAATCCTGAATTTCTAGGAGTTACAGATAATGATTTTTAAAATAAATTACTGGACTTACCATGAAGTAGTTCAATGTGGAGCTCATTATGGTGAACATAAATAAATCACTAAGCTGAAAGTTTGTAATGACATAGGGATTGGAAATCTTGACCTTATCACTTTCAAAACAGTGGCAGTTATAATTAGGTAAAAAAAAATATTGATTATACACCCTAAGCTGGAGAAAATTAAAAGCAAAAACTTTCAGGCAGTGAAATTTAAACACAAAAAAACAAGTTTTATTTAAAAGTATAAGGGGTCATGATTGTGCTGAAAAGAAAAAAAAAAAAAAACAGAAAAAAATTTTGGCCAGAAAGCCATTCCTGTATAAAGAGAATAAAAGCAGTTAGAAGTAACAGTGACAAAAGGCAAGAACAACAAAAAAAGGTTTTATACTTTTTACAGAAATTCTATATAACTGCTTGAAGAAAAAGCAGAAGGTAGAATAGTAGGTTAAAAGGCAAGTTACTGGATCCAGTAAAGGCATTACTTGGATGCAAGTTTGTAACCTCTGTTCTACAGGTTAGATAATCTCTTTGATGGCCTGATAGTCTTTTTGGTCCCTAGATCTATAGGGACCAAAAGTAGTATGTTAAAGGTGATTGTGAATCTTCTGTCCCTGCAAGATTTGATGCTGATGCTACTTTGAAGGAAAAGTTTCTGTAATGGTCTTGAAACAGTGAGAGAGTTCTGGGTTCTCACTTACATTGTGCAGTGAACTTTTTCTTTGAAGTTTCCAACAATTTTTTTCTTAGGCAAAAAAATTTGGAAAGTGTCAGGCTCAGGAATGGAGACTATGCTGTGTTAATGACTTGAACATGGTGTTTTCAGAATGTGAATGAATATACTTCAACTTAATTATTCCTGGTATTATGAAATTATGAAATAAGACTTTAAAAACCACTTAACTGCAGTAGTGCAAAACATTTACAGGCCAAAGTTGATGGAGGAGTGATAGAACTATGGGCTTGTGATTAAGAAGTTCTTTGTACACGCAGTGCATGGGAAAATTATTTTAAAGTGTAAGAACAGTTTTTGAGGAGGGAGTATTGCTGATTGGAGCAGTAGTGACAAGTACCACTGCAGGTAGTGACAGCTCCTGCTTGCATGCCAGCCATTCCCACTTTGAAGTGGCTTCCTTAAAAGTAGTGGTATATGTACCAATGTGTATGTCCCTTCATAAAACACAGTAGGGCTTTCCCTGAGAATCAAGTCCTTTATAGGCAGGAAGAGCACAACAGACATTTCAAAGCTAAGAAAGTATTAATAGGGATAAAATAATCACGTTCAATCCGTAGTCCCACTGAGTCTGCTGGGAAGTGGTTAGTGAGCTATAATGTTTCTGAAGAGATAGAACTGTGCTGTTGCCTTCACATTGGTTAATATTGACTTCAAAATAACGTTTTGTAAGCTGAGAGCTTGCATGCAGTTGTTCTGTGTGAGTGGTTTTGTGATAATGTCCTTTAAGTAATATACATCTTGTTTGTCAAAGTGCAGCCTGAGTTCTTGCAGTCAAGAGCAATGACATCTTTGGATAAACTTGTCAAGGTGACACTTTACTGTTTGACTGTGGTGTGGCGTTATTTCAGAAAGGCTCTTGGGGAAAAAAGCGTCATTTCCGTTTTGTAGTAGAACTTTCCAGGAAACCTCAGTGATTCGTAGTCATTGCAAAGAAGAGACAGGTGTCATGGTAAAGGGATATATTGTTCTTCCTTAGCTTTAGGAAGATATTTAATTCTCATCAAGCTGCCAGAAAATGATAATTGTGGTAATGTTAAACTGAATCTGCTGTAGATCCTGTTTTTGTATAAGCAACAAATTATTTAAAAGCAACCATTTTATTTGTAGACTATTTACTTTTTTGAAAATTATTTGTATATTCAGATGTAGATGCCTCTTGGAATGGAACTGTAGGTCATAGTAGCTCAATAAGTTATCATGTGTTGACACTGCATAGTAACTAAGTGACAAAGAATGTTTGAAATGCACAGTTTTTATTTACTGGATTTTCATGGGCAGCTGAAGGTTTGACATTAAAAAGGTCATATATCTAAGAACAAACATCATCTCTTTCCTCTACTCAACAGCAAATGGCATCTTTAGTAACTGAGCACATGGAATCTTATGGCACAAAATTTTTAAAGAGATGTTTCCCAATCAAAGTTGAAAAATTGGAGAGCAACAGATTGCAAGTCACTTGGAAAAATACTGACCTGGGCACAGAAGAAACTGATTCCTTTGACACAGTGATGTGGGCAGTAGGTAAACTTGATTATCTTAACATTTGTTTGCAATGCTTTCCATTCGGGAAATTGTCTCCTCATTGTATTGTATGGGGCCAAACCTCCTTTTTTTTAATATTAAATATTTAGAGACCTAAACATCAGTGGTTTGAAAACTTTTTCTGCATGCCTGACTTGTGTTTTTACACCATAAGTGAATGTGAAAGTTACCGTGAATCAAAGAAATCCAGGGTAACTACTTTTGCATGAGCTACAACAAGTGGGAGACCATTTAGTCTTCCTTGTATTTACTAGAGGGCGAGAGCTTGAATTCCAGCAACCTCTGTCGTAGAGGTTGTGTTTTCTAAGTCCATACTCTTGATTTACTCATGAAGCTATTCACTACAAGTTCCTATTCAACTGGTTCGAGAGGCTACCATTTCTTCTAGGAATTTTTCTAAACTGTACTGCTGAAGTTTGTTACTGCAGCCATCATCCGGTTCAGAGAAAGAGAAGTAATTGTACCTAAAAATCCGAGCTCATTGCAGGGGATCTTGGGACTTTAAAGCTTTTTGAAATCTGGTTAGGAACTTCCATGTCTCGCAGACCCCTCGGAACTGGTATATAATGCCAAAGTCAGAGTAAATCAGTTTAAAAGAATTTTGTGACAAATGGCTACAAGCATAATCACCAGAAACAGGAATTAAATCTGGGGTTTGCCTCCAAATGCTACTTCTGGTAGGGATTAACACACTAGATGATGTGTGGTACAAGACCCCAGCCCACAGGAACGAAAATGCTCTTTCTGTGTCACCTCCCTACGCTGCCCGTTTATTGCTGTTGAGTTGGCCCTCAGTTCCTGCATTGGTTCAGGTGGACTGCAAGCCCATCAGGATAGGAGATCTCATGTCTTCTGTGCTTTTAAAGCTTAGTGAATATCTGGAATTCTAGATAAATCATGGATGAATAAAACTAGTATTGATATTTGGCAAGTGAATGATCTTGTGAACAAAGTAAATAGGTTTAAACTTACTGCCCAAGAAATCTGTTTTGATGCAGAACAATCAGCTTTACCATAAGCTTTAGCAGTTCCTTTAGCTACTTAATTTTACTATTCTTTTTGTCTGACAATACTGTTTTAGAGTAGTGAGGAAGATTTACACTTTCATTTATTGATAAAGATAAACAGATAAATTCTTGTGGTCGTAGCATAGGTCCATTACTGGAGACAGGAACACATCATTTAGAGCATTTTGTATTTGCCCAGTGCACTAAGTCTGTTGTTCCTTTCCCCTGGTTATATCACCTTTTTATCTTCCTAATGCCCCAAACAGAGAGCAGGTTGTGTTTTGTGGCAAACATTTTATTCTGATTACTGTTCTCTTAGAAATGCAGTGGGCTTCTATAAATTGTGGAAACAATCTCTAATAATGGATTATGTTCACCAGAACCAGTCAAAGACACTAGTGCTTGCCAATAGGAAAAAAAGGTCATGCTATCTGGAGATACAACAATCCTGAAAACTGTAAAATAATATTCATGACCTGACATGAAAATGTTTCCAAAAAGTGGATTTCTAAAAGCCATGTTTTATTTTTCTCAAGCTTTCTGTTAAAAGAACATTGACGCAGAGTCACACTTGGGAAATGTCAAGTCAATTTGCTTACTTTTGTCAAAGACATGGAAAAAAGAGCTATTAAATTGAAATAATATGAAAAAACCCTTGGGTTAATGTTAGTTATAATGGAATAAGGTTGCATGATATACTATTGCATCTCAGTTGTAATGTGACTCCACTCACTATTTTGACACAGAGGAACTACGTGTATTATAATTTTTGCCATAGATTTGAGTTGCAATCCACGTTTAGAAGCTGTAAAATGAATAGTTTGCGGGTCTGGGTTGTTTGCATTGACTGTTTTAGTGTTCAGATTGGCACTCCACCCTGAAGGATTAAACACATTAACAGTTAAAGCTGGTTAATTGATGTGCAGTCCATATGATTCATTGTTTTGCTCTGTATCAACACACCCACACCAGGTGTCTCAGATAATAGGCTGGGAAACTTGGTAGTGTTGAGGATTTCCTGTCTGCAGATGTGCCAGTTACAATGCTGATTGAAGAGAGTCAGCTTGGAGAATTAGTTAAAAAGCAGCCACTGTTGTTAACTAATTGTAGCCTGAATTCTAGTAGATATTTCCTTCATTTCTGTAAGTCCATCATGGAATTTTAGTAGGATTTCATGAATAATGTTAAAAATACTTACAGAAAATGGGGCATAGTTTGAGTTTGGTAAGCAAAAGTATTATCTCTTAGTGCAGGCCCTTTGAAAAAAAAAAATACATTGTGTTTCTGTTAAGAGTTTTGGAATGTGTCATTTTCTACTTTGTGTGGATGAGCCTGTAAAAGCAGATACAATGCTCTTTGCTTTTCTAGCAGCTTTTTTGAACCAGTCAAAATATTTGAGGAAAAAAAATTCTCATTTTGATAGCTTTTAAGGTAATTCAAAGGTTTCAGTGGAAGGCTTTTTTGGGTAACTGTTCTGGGCCTGTGTTGCCTTGCTGAGCAACTGTACAGTTACATTCCAGATCAGTGAAACAGCTCTTTCTTGACCTTTATTTGATTCTGCCTGCTTAGTCCTATAATGCCCTTCTGTCTTGTACTGGTGCTCACACTTCTGCTTTTATGGGAATTCTCCTGAAGTGATAAGCTTTTGAGATTTTACATTTCCAATTTTTTTTTTTTTTTAATATGGAACCAATAAGCTTTCAATATTATATAGTATTCTTCCTGCCCTTAAGGACACACAGAAGTTTAGATGTTAGGTACCCAATGTACCTGAGCTATAAAGCAGTGGTGTGTACATGTACAGATTGAACATAGGGTCTTCATCCAACAAAAAGGGTAGAGACTGACACTAAAGCTGCAGGTGAGCTACAGGGCAAAGTTCAGGCTTTGTAGGGTGTGTTTATTTCAGCTTGAAACCTGTAGATTGAATGCTGCAGTGGCAACAAAGTTAATATATAAAACTAGTATTTCCATTTGAATTGGCAATAGATGGCAAAAGGTCACTGCTGTGAGTGGAATTTGGTTATTGACAAAGTCCTTAGAAAACACAGTTACTATGTGTCTAACAGCGTCTTACTACATAGAGGAGCAATACTGAAGTGATGTTTAAACTAAGCAGGTGTTTACAAAATATCCTAGAAGTAGTTTGACAGAGAAAGTGAGGTAGTGTGCTAGTAAGTTGTTAAAAAGAGCGATGACCAGCAGTAGATTTTAAGAAAAACTCCAGTTTTTAGGAAGACTCTTTACAAAAAGAGTTCTCCCTGAAGAGAGCAATGAAACAACCATTCTCAAGTTTCTCTGCATTTATAATCTTAGAGGAGAGGCACCATGCCTTTGAGATAATAACAACTTTGCTATAAAAAGTAATTATAATTTCAGCTTAGTGTAAAGCTGAACAGGTATTGGGTGTTGCACATAATGTGCTTTCAAGCAAATTGTCCTTTGTGTCAGACTGGATGCTTGGCAGATTTATTTTGTAGCACCATGAAATAAGATTCTGGTTGTTCAGTATCATGAAAGGGTTATGTACATAATTTTTTTTTTTAATACAGTAGTAGTTTTCTTCAAGTGTTACAACCCAGTCTGTTTGGATTAACAGAAATTTTATTGGGAGATTTTCTTTGAGAAGTTCCATGTGGCAAAATATTGCTGTGATCTCCTGTGAGCATATCTCTGCCAGCCCCTATAGAAAAGGGGATGGGCTTTGGGTTTGTCTTTGCAAACAAAATCTTGCCGTCCAGTTTTTAACTTTTGAACTACTCAGTGAAAAATAGTGCACCTTAGTTATCTCAGACAACAGTTAGGGCTAACGAAGTGTGGTTTGCTGAGACTCTGGGCCTTTGTTCTGAATTTCCTACGTCTCTTTCTCATTCATTACTGTAGTGTTAAGATGTGGTTTCTCTAGTCCTAATGACAATTGTCACTCCCATTGCATCAGCCAGTGCTTTTAGTTTTTTTCCTAATATCTAGTTTTAATGACATTCGGTCAGACTTTATGCAACAGGGCTATTTTTAGTGTGCTAGTAATTTGCACTGAAAGAGGCCTGGATGGTACCTTTGCCTTCTCTTGTTTAACCCACCCATAAACTTTGAGTGTAACTTTTATTTTATGCTAGTCATTTTACCAGCTTGTAACTACAAAAGTCACTTGCCCATGTTGAGAAGTTAGATGCTAGTCTATGCCTCTAACCAGTGTGTGAGAGAACACTTTGAATTTGGAACTCTTTTAACACTAAGGTGCTATTTGAGCTGATTGGTGGCTAGCCTGCATTACCAAAATGGTGGTATAAATAAATTTTAAAATGGTGGAAAATGATCCAAAGTAATTTAATGAAGCCAGTCTAATTACCATGACATTTTTACAGAATTCAGGTTCTGTTCACCCATAATTGTCCAGGAGATTGAAGCCAATGGCCTCACTCAGGAATGGTGGTTTGGTACTGTTTTTTGAGACTGCAGAACCATCCTTTAAGGGTGTACAAAACCTTTGGGTAAAGCAAGAAGTGGTGTGGGAGAACTGATATAAAGGTGAACTGTAGCTTTCTTCTCAGAAAATGCTTCCAGCCCACTTCACCTTGTACCTTAAGAACGAAACAGATAGAATTTAAGTCTGTCTCATGCTGTATTCATTTGGTTGTGTGTTACTTGGAGTTGCTTTTTTTGTTGTTGTTGTTTGGAAAGAACCAAAGCAACCTTTCACTAGAGGCAAGTAACTTTGAGTGTACAGTGGATGGTGATGGTGAGGTGTTTACTGACTGCACCATGGCTGCCACAAGCTTTCTGCTGAGATGACTCCTCTGGGTAACAAGTATCACTAGTCAATGCTACAAGAGATAGCACAGCTTAGCAGACTAGGCAGAGAACCAGTTACTGCCCTAGCACTGACTAAGTATCAGATTGTTTTCAAATTAGGGCATGGGTGCTGAATGTTTGTCAGTAATGAATGAAATGTTCAAAAACTTCCTAGTAAAACTGGCACATGCTACTGTCAATGGGATAAGGGGTCTGAAGTTTTTTTTTTTGACCTTAGTTAATCTTACTGTAGTCAGTATTTTCATGTCATCTGAACATTGGTTACACTGAGTTGATCTTTAGTAGTCATTATCAGCTGGCTATGTTTTAGTGAACACCTTGTGGGTTTTGAGGAGGGCTTTGAAGGAGGAAAGGGTAGTAGTCTTGAAACTTGTTTAGGAAGTGTCAGGCACACAGATCAAGGTGAGAGAGAGTACCAAGACTGGGAAAACAGATGGAATTTTTATTAAGGTCAAAGAGAAGAAGTGTAGAAAACTCAGGCTTAAGTTTTATATGAGAAGAACCATGCTGTCACCCTGCAGTATCCTCACAGTCACCATCTGTATTATCATGCCTGATAAGAAAATGCTTGGTTGGCTCTGGTATGGATTTTTCAAATGCTGGGGAGCAAACAGATATTCCACCTTCTGTGATTAAGAAACTGCAGAAGACCCATTATAAAATTCTGCTGTCAGCAGCACCTTTATCACCCTGGGAAATCATACTGTATGCAAGAGCATGCTGTCACTCATTTATTGCTGCTGCACTTCAGTATACCTGTTCCTGTGGTTTCCTGAAGCACAGTTTAGCTGCTTCAGTCTTGAGTGTTGAAGGTCCAGCAGCCTGATATTGCCTCTGCCTTATTCTGTGTGCAGGTGTGATTACCAGAGCCCCTCAGCAGATGGTGGGACAGAAATGCCACATCATAGTATAACCAGCCTAGGACGGATCCAAGATGGGTGCTTTTACCAGTCTCTTGTCGCTCTCTGTGGCTAAGCTGGCTGGTAGTCACCTTAGGAAGGGGGCCCCAGGTTGCTAGATTTTACAAAAAAAAGGCAAAAGGTTTGTTTTTTTTTTTTTTTTTTTAAAGTTAAAAGAGAATGAGGGCAGGCCCTGAAAGCCTGGATCTGTGTGGTTTTCCCAGCTATGTGGTTATAGTATGGATCTATTAAAGATGATATTGTGATGTGGTGTTAAACGTGCAGGAGGCAGGTAACCTTTTCAAGAGTCAGATTTGAATTGTCACCTTTCTTCTGGATGTCTGGTGTAGTGTCTTGCTGTTTTGAATAAAAGCTCAGTCTAGTCTTTTGTCGTACACGATCATACACTCCTTGCTCTGTGGGAATTTCAGGGCAGTGGACATTTCAAACTAAAAGCACATGTGCTGGCTTGGGGCGGGGAGGGGGAGCTCCTCTGCTTTGTATGCCTGGTAGGATTTGGTGTTTGATATTGCCCTCTGGATCTTAGAAATAAGGTGTAAACTCAGGCTTTCTTGAAGCAGCAACTGTAAACTTAGGAGCTATGCCCTGCTGATCCAACACTGCTGAGAAATGGTGAGAGTTGATTCTATGATACGAGGAAGTGAATGTTGGTAAATAATCAGAATTTCCTGAATTTGACATTAAAACTTACCAAGACACATCGGATAATCATGAACCTAAGCTACGGAATCTGAGGTGAAGCAAGATCACTAAGTGTAATTCTGGCTTATGGAGGTGATCCAGCATAGGGCTAAAGGCCAATAAAGCTTCAGTTCAGTTTTTTGAACTTTTGAGTTTGCTTTTAGTAATAATATTTAGGCAAATGAAGTTGAGAGAGAAATTTCACTATGAGTAGCAACATGTTTTTTGCAGCTTTCAGCTATTAATATCAAGCTGTACACGTTAAAATAGCCTGGAATCGAAAGGTTAAGTGTTATCCTGCAGATTTGATAAACTCAGCTGTTGTTGTCACAGGTCTTTAAATTACTCTATTGACAGTTTTTCTTTTTTTCCTCTTTGAGTGCCTGCCATTGCGTGCTAAGCTTTCTCTTGGCTCTGCCTGGCAGGAAAAAGGGGAAACTAGAAAACCCCATTAGTTGTCCATTTGCAGAATATCCAGGCTTTACTCTCAATACACAAAGAAATACAACGGTAGGAAGTTGTTTCACATCCGAGCCAAGATAAGGTCCTGGAGGTTTATTATTTTTGTTGCCTGATAGCATCAGGGCTGGGGAGCAGGGGGCAGAGAAGGAACAGCAGATCAACATCCCATGGGGACAACAGAAGGGAAGACAGACAGATAGCCAAGTGCCGACAGCTTCAGTCAGTACTCCCAGAGGAAGTGTTGGTTTCACCAGATGAAATTAATACACAGAAGTCTTTACAGAGGCATTCAGATGTGACATTGTTTGGGGGGCCTGGCTATATGGCAGATGTATAAAGCAGTGAATCATGTGTTTACATATAATTAGGTCTGTATTGACAAGCCAGGTTTTCCTTTTGTTTAATAATTTCCTACATTAACATCAAAGAGCTTGTTTTTATAATGAAAACACATTTCCCTTTTTGTTTTGCTTTGCTATAGCTCTGTATTACATTAAACACAAAATCATGACTCACGCAGAGACCTGTATATGTAGATAGATCCATGTTCATTTATAGCTTCTAAAAATGGATGCAATGTTATAAAACTTCTTTAATTTTGATATATTCAGGTACTCTTTTCTCTGTGATCCTGTGTGGCCCTACAATCTTTGGGAGTACCTGATAATTTCACTATGCTTATTAACCTTCAAATAAATTTGAAAAATGGAATAAGATTTAAGATTCCAATTTTTGTGTCAGGAATTGCTTTGTTAGATACTCTGTGGAAAGCTCAGTGTAGTATTATCAAGACTTTGGTGGACTAAGTGGTAACTCTATGCAGAAAACACTACAAAAAATATTTTGTAAAAGATGAGATAATTTTAAATTGTTGGAAGAGGAGGAAGCTGTAACAAAATACAGTCTTGGTAGATTTTGCCTACTTTGTTTTTAAATCCATTTAAAATAGTGTTTCTAAACTGTAAGAATAGTATTTCTAAACTCTACAGAAACAGCTCAAATACAGAGTTTGAGCTGAATAACTCAGCATTAAGTACTTCAGAGGAAAGTTGTTAAACTTTTTCATCCAAGCTGAGGGAACTTAAAAAGCTTGAAGATAAGTGTATCAGATAACAAAAAATAGGACTTCAGGAATGTTTAATGTTGAACAGCATTATGAACAACTTTCATCCACGAGTGTGTACAACAGACTGTGGGTTAGTGTTGAGTGCCATTGGTTAATGTTTAGGGGAACTTTTCAGTGTAGTAGTTGCTTAGTTATTATACATCTATTCATGCTAAGCTAGGAAACTCAGTTTAGGATGTGCCATAAATATTCAAGCATGTGGGTTTTGCATTTTTTTTGCAGTGAATGTTGTCCTTCACATTTTTAGAAGATAACTTTATCTGAAATAGTCTGAGCAAAGGCAGTAGTAATAGAGCTCTTTTCACAAAGAAATTCATATCCATACCTTCCACCTGTACAGATTTGCAGTATAAGTTTTGTCACATTTCTACTTGGGCTATCAAATAGCACAAAGCTCTTGGAAACCTACAGTGGATGTTACCAGCTTTTTAGATTAAGATTGCTGAAGTTTTCCAATAGTTTTTACTTTCTTTTTTTTTTCTCCTTAAGGTCGAGCCCCTGACACTGAAACTCTCAATTTGGAGACAGTTGGAGTGAAAACTAATTCTGAAACTGGGAAGATCATTGTTGATGCCAGTGAAGCAACTTCTGTTCCTCACATTTATGCAGTTGGAGACATAACAGAGGTACTGAGTCTACATAAACTATTTTACAATAACAGGAAGCCAACTGTGTTCCTGACTAATAACTAGTCCCCAGATGTCGTCATGCTCTAGCGTATCTCTTCGTGTTTTGCTCTTTTTCGTTTTGCAAAGCAGTAGCTTGTATGGCAGCCACATGGGTCAGTAATTTCCTTCACATGGATCTTGTGAAGTGTCTCTGCATTAGAGATTATTACTGATGTTTATCAGGGAATGCATCATTGGTCAGAGGCTAATAATAATGTCTTTATCTCTTCAATTATCTTTCTAATAATCACCTCAGACATATGACTTCATACTGCTTGTGAATGCTGAGTGAAAGCAGTTCTTACCTTCTGGAGTTGAATACATTTACTGTGAATGACTGTGACAAATTCTGTAATTCCTTTTCTAGTATTTTGGAGTTTAATTGAGACTAGGCACAACACAGCAGTTCTGTTCCCTGACACAAAATGCTTCTGACAGAAGTATCTTCCTTTAAAATAAGAAAAAGTAATTGCTGCAAGTACTAAATGCATTTGACTTCTGTTGATGATTATGCTGAGTAGACCTGAGGTGAGTTTTTTTTTTTTTTGCTTGCTTGCTTTTTTTTAAAGCAGGGGACATTATAACTGAAGCAAAATAATGTGCTTATTATCAATGCAGTAGCAGAATTCTGTGGCCTTTATCTAGTCCTGTTGATAATCTACAGTTATGTATGACAAGAACATCTTTTCCTGATTAAAGTGCAGTCAAATACTTTCAAACCCTCAATTTTCAGTTTACAGAAGAACTTGGAGTGTCTGCTGCAAGTTGGCCATCTTCAAATGTGTTGTCTTCCTAAAAACAATTGTTTGTCTGGATTCTGAACTGTACAGTTACAGGAGGATGGTCTTATCAGCTGTCTGCTGTTCTGCAAAATTTGGGTAATATGTAGCATGTAGAGGCCGGGCATTGCAAGATGCAGAATTCTCTCACCCATTGTTGAACTTACTGTACTTGAGCACATGCCTTCCTATCAAGATTTTTTTTGATACAATGAAGGCATCTGTTTTAAAAGTCTGGTAAATCTAAATACTGTAGCAATATCCAAATGCCATATAGTATAATTTGAGAGACCTTTAACAATTTTCTCATTCTGCCCTGTTTAAAATCTTTTAAAGGTCTCTCAAATTTATAAACCCTACAGGCACTCTGAGTTTCTGAAGAGATGTAGCAGGTTACATAAAGTCTTGGGAACAGTCCTGCAAAATTCTGACTGGACTCTAAAACTCCCAGAGACTCTTAAATGTCATAAATCTGCTGACCATTCCTGACTTCTTCCCCTCTACGTAGACATGTGTTTCTTCCTTTCTGTCTCCATCTTCGTGCAAAGGACTTGCCATTTCCTTTTAAACTGTGTTAACACTCTTTGGGGCTGGGCTATTTATCTTTCCCCCCCGCCCCCCTTACTCTCCACAACTTCTCTGTCCTGTGCAGTCACTCAGAACTTTGGGATTATGTGCAGTTCCTCTCCTTTCTTCACACTTCACATACAGATTCCCTCTGTACTTGTCACTTCATTCTCTGAGGTATTTCCTTAAGTCCTCTTTCTTCCCACAGTGACCTCCTACACCTGCTTGTCCCCAATATATGCCTTGGTTGGGCCTCCTGCTTTCCAAACTTTTCTTTTCAATTTCATCCAAGAAGCAATTTAGAGGTAATGCTGGCAGGGCCTTAGGTTCTGTTGCTTATTTTGCTGCCAATCTGCGGTGTTATTTTGGGCAAGTCATTTCCTTTTGGGTGCTTTTTGTCTTCTGCCCTTTGAGGATTTAGTTAAGAAATATAAAGTTGGAGGCAGGATGCTCTCCTCTTTCCTACTCTGGATCTAAAAAATTAAATCTTCATTTATTTGCCATTTTTATTTTGTTGTTAAAACTTGGATTTCCTTTTCCTGCTTTTGTCTTAAGTGCAGGTTTTTGAACTTGAGTTGTTCAATAGGCACTTTTAAATGTAAGTGTTAAAAAACAGCAGCACAGTTCTATACTGTGTCCAGCATACAGTTGGGGTAAAACTGAAGAGTTAAATCAGTGCTCCATAGAAATATTCTCTTAAGTTTATATCTGCATATGGGCTCAATATAGGGAATTAAGGAAATAACAGTATAGTCCTCATGCATTTATAGATTAAAGATAGAAGGAATTATTTCCATTAGCTTATCTGACTCAAATACAATGTGAGCCATGTAACTCCACTTGCTAAGCAATAAAGTTTATTTTATTTGGATTATTAAATTAATTTTGTCTTTTAGATAATAGCTTTCATTGTCAGGGAAAGCAGCAGTGAAAGAAAGTTCTGTGTTGGGGCACATCTCAAAGAATACACACACCAGAATTGAGTGCATCCTGCTAAGACCCACAAAGCTGTAGAGCTTGGTGTGTGATACTTTCAAGGTGAGACCTACCAAAAGAGCACAGGAAGGGGAATTTTGTTCCCTGTGAATGAGTATCAATGATCCCTGGTATTCCTTATAAGAATAATTTTTTTTTTTTTTCTCCTTTTTTTTCAGCTCAGGATTTCTTTTCTCCCTACTCTCCCTATCAGAGTTTCTTTGCTACCATAAAGTGCTATTGCTCACACTTTTGCAAATAGTTCTCAAGCCTTACTCCTTTCTCCGTTACCAAATGACACTGAATAGACACTGAATTGGTACCAAATACCACGAATTGTTATTTAATTTTATTTTTAAATAAATTCAGGGGCCTGGCTGGAAGGGGAGTGAAAGAGGGGAAGGGCGAGTTACCTACTGTGCTTAGAATGACTGTTTTCATTTGGGAGTCATACTCAGCTGGCACAAATGGGAAAGTATGTGTGCATCGGTTTCTTGTTGCATCCTTGTATGTCACATGGAATTGTAATGTTATCCAAGCTATTCATTTGGAGAAGAGGGGAAAAACCCTTCCAGAGATCACTCAGTTTGTCTACCCTGAAAAAAGTTTCTCAAGTTTTGGCAAAATATTATTTTCAACAGACAGGTGAAATTGCATTTAGACTTCTTCATCTTCTGTAATCAGAATGAGGAATAGCAAGCTGGAATTTGACTTTGAATTTTTTTTCACTGCTGATGTAAACTCTCTGTGTTAAAATTCTTCCTCCAGTAGTATTCTTGTTGAAAAGCCTGGCACACACTAGAAAGAAGTTCTCTCAGAAAGGGGTTTGTCATATGGTCATGCCACTATACATCTGTCATATTTCAAAGGATGTTATAACAAAGTTGTGTAGAGAAGGTGGAATGTACAGTATGTTGCTTTGAATAGAAATGAGACCAAAAAGAGTTGTGTTTGAACAAATACACATTACTTCAAAGCTTTTTAAACTCTCTTAGGAGCCATCTCATTTAAATGTATAATACATTGGAGGATTCTTATGAACAGTTCTTACCCATAATAATCAGCAGAGTGGTTCTACACATGACTGCAAAGTGAATGTTCGTTTCAGATATTTACCAAGGAAGGTCTTTAAGTCATTGTTTATGAGAAATTGGGCTTTATCTGCATGGATGTTTTAGTAATTAGTTGGGTTTTATGGAATGCATGGCAGTGCTTTCACAATTTATCTCTCATTCCAATCTTCTCTTCATTTCTGGAATGCCAAAACAACATCTGTATTTCCTGCTACAGAAATGATTGGCAGCCATGTTTCAGGCGAATGTGCAGAAGAAAAAACAAATGGCAAATTTCATCTGGTAAATGGCATTTACAGACTTGAAAGTCAAAATGCTGGATTTGAAAAACCATGACTTGATGGATCTTAGGGGAGAAAAAAGTGGTAGACTTGTAGTCTTGTGATTTGTCATGAGTTGTGGGGATAATGCCACGTACAGAATCTGTCTGTCAACATGGAGAAAAGATAAGCTGGGAAAGAAGAGCGGATTCCAGTAAATGCTAAAAAACTTTAGGATAATGGGAAAAAAAGTTTTGGAAGTTGAATGTGTGTGGTGGGGAATCCTTATTTTATTTTCAGCTGAAGACTGGTTTTGAGGGCTTATTGGATGGCTACTTCCAAGCTGGGCTTTGCAGGAGTATGCCAAATGTTGTGGTTAGATAGGACCTGTGTGAATCAAAACTTCATAGGGTTTATAAAGCATTCCATGTTGTACCACAGAGCTGTTTTTAAGTTAAAACTTTTAAGTTTTCACACCGTTCCTTCTATATCTGTGACCTCTTTCCTCATCTTAGACAAGTATCTTGATGCTATGTCTTGGATGAACTCTTAAATAATGTTTTTTTACTAGATTTATGATATTTGTTACATATTGTTAACTTAGATTAAATTCCACAATCTTAAAAAAATTCCTTTGAAAGTGCCTTACTTCAGTTTGGAAAAACTTCCAGCCCCCTTAAAACTAACACTGGAGTTCTGATGCTCCAGTGGTATTGTGCCAGCAGTCAAAATTAGGGCTTTGCCACATTGCATAGTCCTATTTGGTTATAAAAACCAGCCAGGACGCATAGCTTGAACTGGAGCATGTCCTGGTCATATACTATTATAATTTCATTTCTCACTTGTAGGAAGTTGACATTTGCCAATAGTAATCCTCCTCATGCCCCTCTCTGATACCAGAGCCTGAGACTAGGACTGAGGCAACCTATAGGTAGCAGCGCTAGCAAAATAGTCTTCTACTTCTCCAATCCAGGACCAATGTAGGAAGTCAGTAATAATACCTACAAATAGCTAAGTTTTGTGCCCATGTTCTGTAAAAATAGGACAGAAAACATTTTTTAAAAAATCTGGTGTTATAAAGGCACACTATTGCTTTATATTTGGCTTTTCCTGCTTTGAAAAGACCACCTGAAAAAATTTCTTGGTGACTTGCTATGGAAAGAAAGGGGGAAGTGAAGGATTGGCATGTGAATAACCTCTGCTTTTCAAGAGGTGACATGATAAGATATAAGATTTTTGATGCATTCATGGCATTTGTTCCCCCCTCAAGACAGATATTAAACTCATAGATTAAAAGCATGTTTGGACAGAAATTATTACTGCCTCCTCTGTTTGGAGCCCTGTTTGGGCTGGAATTCCAAAGATTTGGCCTTCCTCTGACCATCGTCCCAGGAGAAATCCTTGGATGCTACTTCTCCCTTAGATAAAATAAAGCTTTGTGCTCTCTTCCTAGGGCCGTCCTGAATTAACACCCACAGCAATAGCTGCAGGAAAACTGCTGGCTCAGCGTCTTTTTGGCAAGTCTTCAGAACTGATGGACTATGACAATGTGAGTTGTTTATTCTTTTTTCAATAATAAAAACCACATCTTGTGCTTTTTTTTTTCCCTAAAGAATTTTTAAAGGAATTGCATTTTGTCATCTGGAATCAAGTGTTGACAGTGGCCAAAGTAGGTGTGTGTGACAGAGCTACACTTCAGTCATGCAAAAGTCTCCCCAGTCATGCAAAAGTCTCCCCTGAATCTGCCATGCAGCTGCTTCACATGGTTCAACAATAAACACTTCCTGTTTCCTTGCAAGCAGGTACCTACTACGGTTTTCACTCCCTTGGAATATGGTTGTGTTGGACTGTCAGAAGAAGTAGCTGTGCAGTGTTTTGGATCAGATAATATTGAGGTATGAAAACATTTTTAATCTTACAGGTGGTTTCAGAGTTGCACTGTGAAAAGACAGAAGTTTCACTGTTCTGTCCAGCAAAATTTTTGGTCCCCAAAATACTATGTTTGCAGTTAGAGTGTTGGTGTCTTCAGAAGAACTCAGGACTTCAAGAGTATTGCAGTGGGTCACAGTGGAAACTGTTACCTGGTGGGCTTAAAATTATTAATAGGGTGTGACAGCTTTAAAATTGTTGTTGTTTTCCTAAGTTATATTGTTCAGCATCACTAAATAATAATTGTATTCCTTTCAATTGTCGTAATTGCTGGTCAGGTCCTTTAGCTTAAATATTTGTTATGTCCCCAGAAATATTCACACAAACTGGTAAGTGTCTGCATGGCTAAAATGCCTTGATACGATATGATATAATATAATATAATATCTGGACATTGCATGTTGAGGAAGAAATCTCTTACAGTATATATTCACAACCAGTTCTCTGATATTATGAAGGAGATTAAGGTACTTGTGATGAAGAAATTCACAATCACTATATAATAAGAAATAATTCAAATAATTCACCCTTGAAAATATGTGTTACCTTTATTCACTCCTCAAAAAGCCTGTCAGCATATGACTTCGTAAATTATGGAAATACAAACACAATACTTCATGTCCAGGTACTTATTTGTTTTGTCTTTTAGGGCTGTGGAATTTAGTTTATACTTCAAATACCTGTCCTAGAACTCTTATCTAGGTTTCTGGGTGGTAGTGCCACCCAGAATGATATAAATTACCCTAAAACAATAGTTCTCCTCCGATTAAGGCAGACAATTCACTTGTGTGTCGTGTAAGATGCTGATACTAAGTAGTATTGGAGATGAAGTTCAGCTGAGGGATTTAAATTAGAGTCCTAGGCAAAATCATTAATTAAAAAATAAGCATTTACTATTCAGAATGCAAAAATGACGGTTTGGGTTGTCTCGTGGTATACATTAGATACAGTATATACATTATAACAGATATGGAAAGTTTCTTGGATTTCGTTATTTTCAGTAATCAAGGTATTAAACTTCTGGGAAAAGCATAAAGGAACAAAACTAATATTTTTAATTTGGAGCACTGGTTTGAGTAACATGATTATTTGTGATTTTTTTTTTTTAGTTTTGTTTTTAATCTAAAGGTTCTCTAAGGAAGGCTTGTGTTAAACTTACTGTGTTTTCCATATTTTTCTTTATGATAATGAACAGGTTCTAAATTTTTTTTCTACAACATTATAAATAAGTGTTAATAGTAGTTATTAAGTACTAAATAGCAGTTTATGCCATAACAGTACACTCTAACACAAAATGGTATTGTTTTCCCTACCAGGTATACCATGCCTATTATAAACCTTTAGAGTTTACAGTGGCTGAAAGAGATGCAACTCAGTGCTATATAAAAGTGAGTGTTGTGAGCTTTTAACTTGCTTTTACCTTAAAAGAAGAGATATGGTACAGCCAGCTTTAACAACTGTTTGGCAAAAAAAGCTTCCTAAGATTTATGAGATATTTTATTGATGATAACTTGTTTCTCTAGTGCAACTTCAAATGTTTAATATTCATTACATATCACATTGTGTCTTGAAATTGCTTTACGGATATTAGCATTTTTAAGAGCTGACGTTCTGCTCATTGATATCATCTTTGAACTGCTCCTAAGGTCCTAAGAAATATTCCAAATTCTATTGAGATTCATCTTTGCTTCCTCTAGCAAAATCCTTAATCAGTTATATCTAATATTTGAGTTGCTATCTCTTGGAGAAAATATGCTACTTTCAAAAAAAAAATAAGCATAACGCTTACAAACTAGAGTAACTGTTCAGTCTTACTCTTGAAAACAAAAATGTCCTGGTTTAGACCAGTGTTAGACTTGAAATGTGTTGTCTCCTACAGCAATCCAGTCGCTTCAGTGTTGAAAAGGGTGTTGATGCACTTGTCCGTAGTAGAGAGCCTTAGATAAGATTTAGTGTTGGATGAATATGTCATAGTTTTGTTTTTCTTTCTTTTCTCCTCAGTATCAGGGATACTTTTCTTTTCTCCTCAGTCTTTTTTTAAACAAATCTAGTATCTTCTATATGTCTATCACAAATTATTCTAATATTATTGTTGTGTATGTAAGGAATATCCATTGTTGACAGTTGCAACCAGTTTTTCTAACTATATTTTGTCACATCTGATTTGTGTAAGTGCTGTAGTAGCTTGCCTTAACTGTCCCAAGTATAGTGCAGCTAAGCTGGTGCTCCTTCTTTTTAGCTGTTCCCTTTAGATTATGTTGATGAAAGTAAATATTTGAGGGTGAAGTAGTAAGAGCATAATAGTTGTTGGGTGATAATGAATATAGTCGTTACTAAACTCCCACAACACCTGAACAAACATTTAACTTGAAAGTTTTAATCTCTATTGCAAAATTATTTTTTCTTTAAAATGCCTCAATATTTAAAGTGCCATGTCAGGATTACTGCTGTTCCTGAGATTCCTAATGAAAGAACCCAAGCCTTTACTGAACAGCAGAATCTATTAGATTAGTGATGATTTAGTGTTTGATGGGAGGATACAGGGAAAGACTGACTTTCTTTATATAATTATAAAGATAGTGCCCTTGAAGAAACTAAAAAGTTTTCATTAAGATCTCTAATAAAAGTTAAGTGTGCAGTGACTTGGGCCGTCCTACCTACTTATTAATTAGCCTTTGTCTTTGGCTGCTTCCAAGGTTATGTGGCTGATATGGTAAATGTATCTCGCCAAACATACAGCTCTAAGTTTTCACTGACTGAATCACAGAGGCACAAACTATCCTATAATAGGTAGTGGTCATCTTTGGAAATACAGCCAATGACCTGTGGAGAATAACTGTACAGCCTTGGAGAATTGCTAAGGTGGCCATTCAGTGTCAAAATAACACTAGTCAGGTTACTAGACTACCAGAGGTATTTTGAGAATTTCATACAAATGACAAAGTATTCAATTTACCACAAATTATCTTTGTCAGTGGCTCCCTGAAGTCTGAAAGAAGTACAGTAATAAAGCTTTGATTCAAGGAAGTGCTTAAGGACAAGCACAAGATCTCTTGAAGTCAGTAAGACTTAAGTGAGTGCTTAAGTTCTTGGCACATTGGGAATAAACTAGGGAAGCAGAACTATGATCTTGGGGCACTTCGGTTTCATTAGCTTCAACTTCATGCCTTATCTTTAAATGTTCTAAGAAAAGATCTCTATGCAATGTATTGTTTTCAGATGGTGTGCTTACGAGAGAGAGGGCAACGGATACTTGGCCTTCATTTCATTGGACCAAACGCAGGCGAAGTTATTCAAGGATTTGCTCTTGGAATCAAGTAAGTACAAAAGAATGTCTCTAGCTTCTAAAGCCTGCTTTTTAAGTTATTGTAAGATTATATAAGATAGCTGCCTAGTTTTGGCAGCACTATAAAGAATCCATGCTTTTTGTTACTTTTATGTAGTATTGCACATATTTTCACTAAAAATACCATAGTTCTCCATTAAGATGTACTGGATTTAGTTACTGTAATATTGGATATAGCTAAGGAACAACTGAGGAAGATATATTGTTAGCTCAAGATAGCTAAAGCAAAAAATTGTGCATTAACTTGCTAGTTTTCTAAGAGTGTAGCTTCTTTTGCATTCTTTGTATAGGCTAGGAAATCACAATATAGTTTTGCAAGACACTTCTTTAAAAGGATAGTTGTCCTTTTTATAAAAACCTTTCTTTACATGTGCCAAGTATTTCATGTCCTAATTTCATCTTTAAATGTGCACAAGCATGGATCCTCAAAAGGTTAACAGAGCCATAAATTAATTTCTATATTTCTGAGGTATAAGCTAGCCATAATATGATATAGTAAGAAAGAAACCTCTGGGATGATGGGAGAGGGGAGTTACTTTTGTCTGGAGTTATCTGATAATTGCAATAATAAACAGTCAAGTAGGTGAACCTTTGTGATCTGATCTTGTTTAAGATTTTGCTCAAATATTAATAAGGAAGTCCTCCTTTTGAAGGAGTAAGGAACGATTCTGGGTCCCCCCTGGTTAAATGGAGATTGCCTAATATGCCTCTTGTGTGCCACTATTATTTCTTACCTGTTTTTTTGTTTCCCTTCTTATTACTGATTTACATCTTCAGAAATGTTGATTCATATATTTACATTACTAAATTATAATATTTAACTTCTCTTTGAAGAAAGTAGGCTGAGACACAAGAAATCACCCCCAATTGTGGTGTTAATTCATTTTCTTAAATATCACCACCATTTTATTGCAGACTTATTCTTACAGTTGTGAGTGACTAGCATAACTGAAAAGCAGAAAGGATTTAGAAGGCAGGACCGCAAGTGTCATGTGAGGAATATCTTGGAAATCACTGATTGCAGTGTACCCTCGATACACATTTTCAACATGTGTTTGTAGTCTATTAATTGCCAGTGGTATAGATTCTAGAACTACATTTTTTTAGGATGTCATTGTTTTGAAGTTTTATCCAAAATAACCAGTGAAAAGGAAGCACATGAAACTGGAGTGCTTTTCTGCCTTGCCTGAGGGAAATTAAAACTTTAGGCACAGTAAGAGGTTTTCAGCAGGTCAGGCTCTTGTATTCTGTTGTCTTTCACAGATTCAGAGCTTTCAGTGTGGAACGCTCACTGTAAGAGCTGCTGTTCTCCTTTGTCAGATATTAGGTCTTACTTCAGCCTCTCAAAAGGATGATTTTCTGTCTTCCCTCCCCAATTAGCACTCCAGTCTGTGCTCAGCAAGGATTTTTCTTCTTGTTGGTGCTTTTTTGGATGTAGGTGGGGGGAACACCAGAAGACATCTGTGGCTCTCTTCCCTGTATTTTGTAGAAGGAATGAACGGGGGAGTGGAGCATCTCCCTTATGAGGAAAGGCTGAGGGAGCTGGGTCTCTTTAGCCTGGAGAAAAGGAGACTGAGGGGTGATCTCATCAATGTTTACAAATATGTAAAGGGTGAGTGTCAGAAAGATGGAATTAAGCTTTTTTCAGTGTTGACTTGTGATAGGACAAGGGGTAATGGGTACAAATTGGAGCATAGGAGGTTCAAGGTGAATATCAGGAAAAATTTTTTTACTGTGAGGGTGACGGAGCACTGGAACAGGCTGCCCAGAGAGGTTGTGGAGTCTCCTTCACTGGAGTCATTCAAAACCTGCCTGGACGCCTTCCTGTGTGATGGACTTTAGGTGGTCCTGCTCTGGCAGGGGGGGTGGACTAGATGATCTTTCGAGGTCCCTTCCAACCCCTATGATTCTATGATTCTATGAACGTTTTTCCATAGAGAGCTTTAAGCGATTCTTAGATTTAGGGCCATTTCAGCTATACTTACAGCATGACCTGCCAGAAATAGCAGCTCAAAGGAAAGGCTAAGGATGTTATTGGACAAGTAAATGAATTAAGCAAGTGAGATTTTTAGCTCTAGGATTTTTTTGGTAGCTGAGAGACTGTTTTCTCCTGTTTATAACTGTGATAATTTCAGTGTAAGCACCAGACTTTCTCTAAGATCATGGAAGAATATTCTGATATTACTTCCTTCAGCAGATTATTTCCAGCAGTCCTAATTAAGATTTTCTTCCTCTCTGTGTATGTGTGTGTTTTTCCATTTGGAGTCAGAGTTAGTGAAACACACATGTATGTACAAGAAAAGCTGAAGGCTGCAGTTTTCTCATATGTTTTTGCCATAGACTGAGCCGTGACTTCAGGCAAATTGCTTAATTCTCTCTGTCTCAACTCTTATGACAATTCTTCCCTTCCTAACAGTATTGTGAAGCTGGGTGTTTCAATGTTGTTGTGTAAGTGCTTGAGAAATAATAGACAGCATTGTTTGAAGAATAAATGCAACTCCTCTACCTGATAAAATGAACAAGAGCAGAATTTCATTGATGTTTTAGGACATTCTAACTGCTTCAAGTGAATAAGCGTTTGACTTGATGGATCTTTTTTGTTTGGTTTGATCTGTTTTTTTCTGTAGATGTGGTGCTACATATCCTCAACTGATGAAGACAATTGGCATTCACCCTACCTGTGCTGAAGAAATTACCAAGCTGCACATTACAAAGCGTTCTGGCTTGGATGCAACAGTCACAGGCTGCTGAGGTTAAATACCATCCCTGGAAAGAAGGAAAAAAAGCACTAAATACATTCGTAAAGAACAGGGACATTTAAACAGCTTTAATAGTTCAAGTTCAATTAATCTTTCTCATTCTCCCTCTAGACAGTTTTTTATCACAGCCAGACAAAGAAATTGTCCTCACAGCATCACAGTTCTAAAACCAATGCAGTCCTGCTGTACCAAATCTCTCAAAGTGCCTGTAACTCTTCTCTTGCTGGGAGCTAGGAAGTAATCAGTTTTATGTATGTAAATGTAACTGAAGCCAGTGACATCTGAGGCCACCTACAAATTGAACAGTCGTCATTTGAGTTTCTCTGTTGGCATTACTGACTACCAGTGTCCACGTAATGTTCATACAGAATTTTGGTAATTATACTTGCTCTTAAGTACTTGGATAGCTCATTGCCAATCCTAATCCTGAATGCTGAGACTCTGCACTCACTCGTAGAAACAAATTCCCAGAGTGTGTGACAATAAAGCAGTCATCTGGCGTATTTTTCTTTAAAATGTAGTATGTAGAGGAATTTAATTGTAAATCACTTATCACTGAAGCTATGCTGCTACTGCATGAATCCAAATAGATTAGTCACTGGCAGCCTGCTCATAACATTTTGGTGATGGCTGAGAATGAATGAGCTCAGGGATGCTAAAGAAAGAATTGAATTATATGTTGACTTATTTGCCTACTCTTTAAATGTCTAATTCAGTTCAGTACAAATTAAATTGATACCTCACAAATTACTGGTTGAACACCATATGTTAATGAACGCTGACAAGTAGAATCAAAAGCACTAATAATCCAACTCATGCAGCATTTTCTGGTTTGCAGAATGCAGAAATCTGGCTGACATGATATATTCTGTTGGTTTGTTTTTAAGATTTTCTCACTGACGAGCTGGATGCTACATCTGAATGGATTTAGGTCTGGCTTTAATAAAACATGTTACTGAAGGGAACTATATTAAGCACAGATCTAGAAAAGCAATGGTCCTGCTCAGAACAAAGACAGAAAATAATTATCTGCAGACTTTTTTTTGCATATGTGTGTTGGCCATGGTAAGAAAGCATTAATCTACTGCAAGATTCTGCTTGCTTTCCTGCTTTCCAGAAGGGGGAGATGCTGGCTAATTTGTGGCATTAAAGAAACAGAAATCTGATAGTGAAACTCCTTTTGCAGAACCCTGTGAAATAGGTAGGCTGACAAAGGCAAATACAGAACAAACTGCACTGAATTTCAATCCAAGTTGCAGTGGCCAACATTTTGCTATGCATAGTCACACAGTTTCTTGTACCCTTTACAGAAGAAAAGCGCACGTAAGAAAAGATCAGCTCGAGGTGGACAAAATGTGTCCTTTTTGCAGTTAATTCCTATCAGTGTTTGTGTATAGAATTTGATATTTTTATTGCTGTCCTTTTTGCAGAGTTTGGAAAAACAGACTGATGATCATGTAGATCTTTGCTATTCTTAATTTGTTATTTCACTGCTGCAGCATGCAACACATACGTGCTTGGTTTAATTTCAAGGGTGAAATCTTTTTTTTCCATGAGAATTTTACCTGCCAGAGCAATTATTAGACAAAAAGTGATCAGAACTTCCTTCGAAAATACAATGTAATAGCATTTATCATGCTGTCATTGATACTAGAATACTCCATTTTCAAAGATTTATTCTGACTTACCAACAAAAGAAATCTTAAGTGCTTTCTTCACAAAGTTTCTTGATTTTTTGATCCATATTTCTGGTCTGTAAAAGAGGGAGGAATTATACAGTTTGACTGCAGTGCATTCACTACCAGATTTGCTGATGCCATTTTTCATCTGTGATGTCATCCATGAGCTTGAAGTTGAAAAGAAATACTTTGAGTGGAAGTGTAGTATAGTGAAGTGTAGTTGAAAAACTGAATATGCCTATAGCTAGAAAAAGTGATGAAAAGTTTATATCTGTAGATAAATGCGCACATACCTGCACATTCAGAAGTACACGTTTCCTTTAATGGAAAATGGTCTTATGAATATGATACTCAATTTTCCCAGCTGTTTACAAAAAAAAAAAAGAGTTCATATTAATTTGGGGGGAGTGTTAAATGTTTTCCTTAACATTTCAAAACATTGAAATAACAAGCATCTCAGTCTACAGAGATTTTGCTATGAGAAACATCCTCTCTGATTAAACTGTAATATGTATGTAGGCCAGATTTTTAAACTATACTTTTTTTTTAAATAGTAATTATCTGTGACAGTTCCTTTTGTACTTATAAATGAAAACATTGGTGCTTAGCCATGTGAAATTTGCATCTCTTCTCTGTCCTACCAATGCATCCAGCAGACTGAGTTGTCTGCCCCTACAGACAAATCAATGGAATGATAAGTAAATTTCATTCATCATAAAGTTCGAAATAATGATCTGGGACAAGTAAAGAGATCTGAAGGAAACATATCTTCAGTGTATGTGGGCTGTGAAACTAAGGCATGTCTTCATTTTTAGAAGTGATAGAACTCTCTTGGTTTTA
The DNA here is from genome assembly GCF_000691845.1 of Merops nubicus. Taxonomy (NCBI): domain Eukaryota; kingdom Metazoa; phylum Chordata; class Aves; order Coraciiformes; family Meropidae; genus Merops; species Merops nubicus. The sequence continues at coordinate 22,505 of NW_008628136.1, read as the reverse complement.
GAATTGCTGAGTGGACTGTGTGAAAATTGATCCTGTATGCTGGACAGCAGTCTAGTTCCGTTCCCCATTTAGTGGAAAACATTGTTGCCCTCCTGAGGTAAAGCTGAACATACACTCACACCTACATAACCCTAATGTCAGAATCAACAGCAAGACAGAGTAATGACAACTACTCTGATTGTGCTTTTTTTCCTGAAGTATTCACCAGGGATGGTTCTTAAGAATTGTTTTCAAAAGCCTGACTATAATGTCAGTTGAAATGACTGATTTACACTGCAAATTACTCATTATATGTGAAAATGTACAAAACAAAAACTATTTAGTCAGGCTTCTTCTCAGGATGCCAGCTGATGAGGGCTTGTTTGTCAAACCACACCGTGGTGCAAACAAGCCTGAGCATTGCTGGGTCCCACATATGTATGATCTTATTATTTATTGTGAATGAATGAATTAATAAAGATTTTTTTCTAGTAAATGTTTGATTGTTTAATTTTGCACATATGACTTCTGCTTACAAAAGGTTTCTTTTTTGATCTTAATGTTGTTTTTCTTGGTTGAGTTCTGTGTTAAGGAAATGAAGAAGTAGACAAGATCAGGTCTTTTAATAAGGAAATGTTGATACCTGACTGTGTAAACTGGATAGCCATGGAGATTATTCCAGGCTGGAAGACCTTCTTATTTTAAATTTAAGTGTACCTCTAGACTTGGTATGTATCATTTCAAATAATTCTCTGTTTATTGCAGCTCATGAGGTCTAACAGGTATTTTCACAGTCCATGTGTGTTGACATACTTCTGAAGAAGTGTCAAGAGTAAACTCCCTTGAAATACACTGCAGTCAGAGTATTAGACAGGGCTAAACTACTCCACATTAGCTATTCACTTTGTGTTTTAAACTAGAACATGTAGTGGAAAAATTGCATTGCAGCAAAGCCAATTAGTAGTTGTGGGTACTGCTAGGTAAAAATGTAAAATTAATTAGGAAATAGCTAATAAAATAAATTTTTAAACTTAGAAACTTCTCTCTCACAAGATAAAGGGACTACGTTGTTGGAGTGTATCTCTATTTCCTTTTCTTTCTTTAAATCCACTTTATTATGATGAGAAGTTCCCATTAAGTCAGGTGATGCCAAGCTGCTGAAGCAGGCTAGTTTAATATTACTTCAGTATATGCCCTGGATTTGATGCTGAGAAGGATTATTGGCTTTATTGTATTTAATCTAATTTCCTGAAGTATTTCATTGCAGGTTCAAACTCATTAGGATACCTAGGAACAGTGACTAAAAAAGGGAACAAGGTAAGCGTAATTCTTGATTTTTTTTTTTCCTCCTTATTCATATACCACTTAATCCTGAAGAAAATAAGAATAACAGACAATCATATTGACAGTAATCTTTATAATTTACAAATTCAATATACTGCATTCTTTATACCATACTTAATGATATCTTGTTCCGATGCTGAAGTATTATTGTACAATTAAGTTTTGCTTTTCCTCATTTATGCGTGCATTGTTATACTTACTGGAAAATGTTTCTACAGTTTAGATTATTCTAGAGCAGGAGCTGGTGAAGATATTTCAACACAGCACATACTTTTTTTTGCTAGCACAGTTGTTCTGATAAAAAACGTAGATGCCATAGAGCAATGTATTTCTAACCAAAACAGTTGCACGTTGTACAGACTTTTGAGTTTGAAGGGTTCTCTTCAGAGACTTCTGCCTATCCAACAAAGGAGGTAATTTTGTGCCCATATAAACTGATGTTTGTCTAAAACCCAGTGAAATTAATGTACTCAATGTTAGCCATTAATTTCAGTGGGATGCAAGTATGTGTCTTAAGTGCTTTGTTAAAGGGGAATCAATATAAGCATATGCCAAAATGTCTTTCGTTATTACAGTTGGGGAACAGACTGCAATTATGATTCAAAACATAAAAGGTACAATAGACATCTATGATTAGGCAATGAAATATGCCTTTAATAAGCATAGTGCAGACAGTTTGTTTTGCAATAAGTAAACTTGTATAAAATTCATTGACTTTTTCATTCTTTCAAATCTGTGTGCTCTCTTTTAAGAGAGGTTTTTTTAGTTTTATGCACAAAGTTTTCCTGATGTTCTTCCAGCAGAAAAGCTGGGTTTGCATGTATTTATTCTAGTGCCAAACTTGAATTTTACTGGGAAAAGAGGAAACAGCAGAGCAGGACGTTTGTTTTTTTTTTCCAGGGCGGCATGCAACAAGCCATGGTTTAATTACTCTAACTGATTTTTTAAAAATGGAGTATTTCTGTCCACTACATGTCAAAGAGCTAATTACGTTTCCATTGTGACACTCAAAGTCAATATTGTCAGCTCTTCTTAGTTCTAATCCTCTACACTGAGTTTTGATGAGCCAGGTGAAATATCCCCTTCAGCACCTTACTGCAATTCTTGTCAATCATCTTGCCATGAAAAACACGCGTATTACAAAGGCTTTGGCAACACTGCATCTGATTTCAGTCTTTAATGTTATATGCTAAGAAAACACCATTCCAACTACTGACATGCTGTTTGGAACATGAATGGGATTCTATTTTCTGTGGGAAACAAAAGAAAATTATGTAATCTTTAATGGATATAATGGAACTCTTTGGCCATTGCAGTATAAAGGTTTATTACTAAGCCACTGGTCTAGGACAAAGCAATTAGGATGGTGAACTGGTGCAGAAATTAAGCTGAATATCTTGTGTGAATAAATAAGAAAATGTGTATTTATTTATTCATCATGTAATTGTAATTCATCATTTCAAGTGCTGTTCAGATTAGGAGAGTGTCTTTTTTTGTATCACCTAGACTTTTTTTGCAAGAAGCGATGTTAAGCCCATTTCTAAACATGGTACTGTGCATGCCATTTGTTGTTGTTTCTTATAGACAAGATCTGGCACACCTAAAATCTTCTGGTTGGTCCTACAATGGAAAATGAACATCATCCCCAAGAAGATGGAATATACAGTAATAAGGCAGGTTTCCAGATTGTGATTGCATCAGTCAGAAAGATACAGTATGAAAAGTGGATATTCCCTGGGGGTTAGTGTGAAATGGAGACCAGTCTTGTTTGAACAAGGTGCTTTGCATTGTTAGGTAGGTAGAGGTATTGGGAGTTGCAGCCTGTCAAAACCAGCATGTCCAAGGAGGGGGTGGGGGGTAATTTTTCCAGGTAAAAGTCTCAGCAATTTGTGGTAGAGTATGTCCAATATACAATAATTTAAGGAAACCCTTTATACTCCATTAAAGATGAACTGTAAAGATACTCATCCTTTCTGTGCCTCCTCCCTTATTTTCCTTCAAATCATGTGAAGACCAGAAAGACTGTTATGTTTTTCCATCGTTCCCTTTACTTTAAGGCAACATAGGAATCAGGCTTGTTACTCTTTGTTTCAGCATAAAACCAAACAGCAAGATCCCTCTTCTTAAACTTTTCACAAGGAGAGTTCTTTTTCCCAAGGAGTTACAATTAGCTAGGTGGTGACATAACTCAAATCTAAAACAATAGGACTATAGATACCTGTTCAGTCTTTTTCTGTTAGAATATTATATAGCTCCGGTAAAATAAAATACCTAGGGGAAAAAAAACAGTGAAAATACATGGCTTTTAGGCTTTAAAAAAAAAATTCTTAAAAAAAGAAAACCTTTCCTTCTTTGCAAGCTCCCTGTGAGACAAGGCCCAAATATATTATTCTGTGGCGTACTCCTAACAAAACAATCAGAACTGAATGTTTTTATTTTTATCTCTTACGAATGTGTGAACGAACTGCAATGCAGCCAACCAATATTCTATTTACACTGTGTCAGAGCAACAGGTTACAGAGCAGCTCTTAGCTTTACGCAGGAGGTTGAGCCGTTCTATGTGCTGCCTTGGTCTGTAACACAGTTAGTGATGCACAGCAATCTTTATTTAAACACCTTTGTTCAACAGGGACAAAGGATTGAGCTTTGGCATTTTTATTTAATCTTTGTAATCTTCCTTTTTTGTCTCTCAAAGGATCAAGAGGAAGTGCATTAATTTTTAACTTCACATGAAGGCAAGTTGTACAAACACAGATGAAAACATGAGGAAACCTAGGCATTTTCCTTAGAGAAATGGAGTCAACTAATGTTCTGTTGGCAAGAGACTCCTGAATAATTAGGAAGATGTTGTTAGGCACAGCCATTTGGGCAGCGTGGTGTTCATACTCTGACAGCACTCTTCAGTTTGGCTATCTTAGATGAATGGTTCCCATAATGTAGAAAACAGAGATTATTAACCATATAACAGGAAGCAATTGAAATAATAGAGGCTGCTTTTGCTCTCAGATTGTCAAAGCAGATTTTTTTTTTTTACTGGTTTGGGTGACTGGAGACCGAGATCAAATCATGAAAGCACTTTTGATTTTTGCCTTCTTAATTCTTATTGAGTTTATTTCCTAGACGTATTTCAAACACATGAAAAATAAGGAGAATTCTCTTGACACTTCAGACTTTGCTTGCATTGATTTTTTTGGCCTTGTTCATTCTACATATATCCAGAATACCTTGAAGTTTCAGGTCAGGACTTTGGTTCTTATCCTGAAGTAGGGATTTAATTGTATTCTTCTTTGCGTCTCAAATTTACATTGCTCCACTTTTTTCCAAGATGGTCTTTCTATTCTACTTAGCTACTTTTAACATTATATAACTGTTAATAAGTTAATTCCCTTTGGATAGGGTAAGAGTCAAACGTATTTGTATCTCAGGATTTTATGCTTTTATCCTTTAACTCCCTTGTACTTTCCAAATCTGGAAATGCCATAGCTCCAGGGGACACAGTTCTAAATAAGTCCTATATTTAGCTGTGGCATGATCCCGATGAAGAGACCAACCATTTGTGAGTGTTTACCATTGGACCTTATGAAAGGGCATCATCTGTCCTTAATGACAAAATGCATCAGATTTACAAGCTGTGACAACAGCATCTTAGGGTTTCCATGACAGTGGCAAAGTGGAATACCTGATGAAGTCCGCTTGTGAAATTCAAGGCCCCCTTCTCTGTCGCTGTTACTGAGACCTGTAAGGTCTTGCATTTTTTGCATCGAGTAGCAAATTCTCCAAGTTTAGAAAGCTACCCTAGAGTAATGAGATTGTCCATGTGTGGAGCTTAAACATCCTTGTGAGGTCATCTCATTGTCTTATGCTTTAGTTCTGGATGTCCTAATGTTTCCCAAGTTCACAAGCTGGGTGAACATTTGCTTTAAGCTATTGAGCTGATGCCTAAGAAGAGCAGAGGGGGGTGTTCACTTGGATCTACATTATTGATTGAAGCATTCTCCCTCACTGTACTTCAGTGAAGTGTAGCCAAGAACAACAAGATAAGAATTAATGTAAGTGACAAGGGAGTTTCTCAGACTGTGCCGGTGCACATTAGCCTGGCTGAAGAGAAAAAGAAGCTGATACTTGAGTCTTTTGAGTTGTGAAGGGTCTGGTCAGTCCTTGAAGGGGAAGCACATGAATGGCCCAGTTGTCATCGCATTTTATTTTTCCTCCAACTTTGACTAATGGTGCATTTCCTCTGGCCTCCCACGGGCCGTCCGTGGCTGACTTGCTTTGTCACTCTTCACGTCTAGTCGCTGCCTTTACTGTCCACGCCGTTCCCATGGCAGGGACCCGGTGTCCTCTAAAAAAACGCACAGGCACAAACCATCTGTCATTCTTCCCACTCCTCTTTCAAGTGACCACTTCCCATATTGTGTGGCCTTGCAGGCTGAAAGGAGTCTGCCTCCCCCACTGCATGCCTGGAGTACATGCCAACACCAACATCCAACAACTCGATAAGGGACCTCCTGACATTTTGCCTGTAAAAATACTAATGGACATCTCCCTATTGATAACCAGCTCTGCCTTTTTCTGGTGGTCACAGGCTGATAAGTTGTCTGATCAACAAGGAATTGTCTCTTTTGCCACTTTAAGTTGGCATACAAAGTTATTAGCATCTAATTAGGTGTGAACTGTGAAATTAAACATTGCAACCACAAGTAATTTACAGTGTGCCATGAACAAAGGAAAAAAAGAAGCCAGAGAACAGAAGAGGAAATTATCATAGGGCACAAAGAACCAAAATGATTGGGAAGAAGAAAGAAGAGAACAGCAGGCGATGCTGTACAGGATGTTGAGCTAGGCCTGCACACTGTGCTGGATTTGATCTGCTGCACATGTGAACTGTGAAATCACAGAACAAGGTACTTCTTTAGTGTCATTTAAGAGTCCTAATGAATCCATACACAGGGTATCTTATGGAGAGAAGATACCTGACTTTGTACCAGAAAGAGTGCTCTTATGCAGGCGTTAGTTGCCTTGCACATCTCTAGTTGTGGCCCCACTAGAAGCATGCTTGTGGGGCTTGTAAAAGGTGCTCTAGGAAAATCTCCAGCTGTGGCCATCGATGCAGACCAAGCTGTGTCTCCATTGCATCTGTCAAGTGCGCAACAATAATAGTGTAGTTAGATATAGTTTTATCTAGAAAAGTTATATTTTAAAAAATCATACAGTGTTTTCCGTACATTTAGTGAAAAACTGGGAGCAATTTTGTTTCTTTTTTTTAAGTTCTGCCTTGTGGAAGATGTCAAAATCTGAATCACTAATCTGAATTACATGGATCTAGCCTCTGCTGGAAATGAAGTCCAACAGATCTAATTGTAGCAGGACTTTCTAAGCTAAAAATCTACTCCATCCTTCTGAGGCAATGCTTGACAAGACATGTATGACCTATGTCTAGGAATGATGTCCTCTGAATCATGCCTTTTCCTACAGCATAGCTTAGACTTCCTGCTTGGGGACACAGCTTCGTTGGTCAGTTGTTGCCAGACTGTATTCACAGCAGTATTTAAGAGAGTGGTTTAGAACAAAGCAATGTAGATAAACCTTCAGGTTTTGTGCATAAATACTGGCATGACCATGATTTTCCAGAACCATTAACCAAGTTTGGGAGAAGGAAGATGCAACTCCGAGTCTGTTTGAAAGTGAAGCCTGTTTGACACAGCAAGATTTCTGTGTGAATTTGGGTCTAACTTCAGAAACTGGAGAGTTGTGAGGGGAGCATGGGAAGGGAAGATAGTGCAACACTCACTTGAAAAGCTTCCATTTTGTTTTCTGGGAAGAGAAGCCTGAATTTTGTGCCTAAAACACAAAGCTGAAGGTGCACTGGATTTGCTTGGAAATGCTGCAAAGCTATTTTCATTTCCTGTAACTATTGTGAGGTTGGCCTTTTTCCATGGCTAAGCCCCAGTTCTTAGCTAGCCAGAATGAAGTAGAAAGGAGAAATTCACTCTCTCTTTCATCTTATAGTGTATTTGGGAAGGCAAGAACTAAGACTTTAATCATTAACTTCTAAGCCTGCGGCTTGATTTGCTGCAGTAGAAACTGTGTTTTAAGGGGTTTGTCTTTTCTTACCAAAGCTAATTGTTAATTGCATCTTCTTTCCTCTAGCCACTGCCACAAGGAAAGACTGCCTTCTGTGCTGATGACAGATCTGCCCCTCTGCTATCAGACAGTGCTCTTTTGCCATCTCAGTTTCATAACAATTGCCTGTGGAGCAGTTTGCAGTGTTGGGCAAAGCAGTTCCCTGAGGAGGAGAATTATGGATGATTTTGCTTTCTGCATGGCTGGAGCACCAAGGTCGTGTTCATTTTTTTATTTACCCCATATTTCCCCTTTCACTGAATCATGGTATTTTTCTATGAATAGCACACAGAGATGATGCTATAGGAAAAAAAACCAACACATTTTATGGCACTGCTATGTGTAACTTCTGTCAAAACTGTCAGGAAAAAGACAGTTGCTACAGGTAGCAGAGGCTGCCAGATGACCATCAGAGGGTACACGGGATAAATTTGATGGCCAAATTTCTAGTGTTTATGCCAGCAATACTGCTTCTTTCTCCCTTATAAAAAGGACATAGATCTGTTGGAACGAGTCCAGATGAAGGCCACAAGGATGATCCAGGGGCTGGAGCATCTCTGCTGTGAGGATAGGATGAGGGTGCTGGGGTTGTTCATCCTGGAGAAGAGAAGGCTCCAATGGGACCTTAAAACTGTCTTCCAATACCTGAAGGGAATATACGGGAAGGCTGAAGAGGGACTTTTCACAAGAGTGTCCAGCAACAGGGCAAGGGGAAATGTCTTTAAACTGAAGGAGAGTAGGTTTAGATTAGATCTTAGGAAGAAGTTCTTCAGTATGAGGGTTGTGAGACTCTGGACTAGATTGCCCAGAAGTTGTGGATGCCCCTCCCTGGAGCTGCTTAAGTCCAGGTTAGATGAGGCCTTGAGTAACCTGGTCTAGTTGAGAGATGTCCCTACTCTCTTGGCAGAGAGGTTAGATTAGAGGATCTCTAGGGTCCCTTCCAACCTAAGACATTCTATGATTTTATGATACTGCCACACAAGTAATTTTGCTTTCATACTGGCCTCTCTCCTCTGATCAGGGAAGAAGCAGGTCTGGTACATGTACTGTGCTGAGGTTCTGTTGGGCCTGAGGGGATGGGTTTGCAGTGATCCAGTTATACTGACAGAAAACTCTGGAGATGTACCAGCACAAAGCAAAGTTTGTCTGGAAGCAGCTTGCTCTAAAAAGTGTCTGTAAGCAGTACAGATATCCTCATGGAGATAGGTTCTTGGGACTGACTCTCAGCTGATTGAGAATCAGCTTTGTATTCACATAATTCCCCAAAATGTTCTCTAATAGTTGATTCGAACAGTCTTTAACAGAGATCATATTTCTAGTTTGGGATTCCCTTTATACATCTTTCATTAATACAGGGATTCTCCGCAATCAGAGACCAGCACTGTGGAACAGCTGCATCCATTTCCACTTGGGCATGGGCATTTTTTATATGTATTTATGGCTCTCAGGAACATTCAGAATACTTTTTATAAATATTAAAAATAATCAAGGCTTCTGGAAAGAATTCATACTGCATTGCGATCATCTGCAGGAGTACTTCCATCTTCTGCTAGAAAATGTATTACTAGCTGACACTGTGAACTAACTGGTCCAGTCTGGGAATTTCTAGCTACAGCTAGAGGAAAAAGGAGGCTGAGAAGGGTATTGGTATCTCTTGATCATCAGCGAGAGCAAATATAATACAGGCGGCAGCCTGGCTGCCCCTGGAGCAAGTCAGAAGCAAGAAGCTTGCAAGCAGGCACCTCAAAGAGCTCCCCAGAGTTTTGCTCTGCCTGCTGCACCCGCTGTGGTTACTTGTCCTGCTTGTCTTGAGGTAGCTAGAGTTGAAGCATGTGTTTTCCATTTAGAGCTTGGAGGATGCCCAGGTCCAACTTGGCATGCTGTCTGCACTGGGCATCAGCAGCACAGATGTGGAAACCACAAACCCGATTAATATGAGCCTAGAGTAAAAACTCAAATAAGCTTATAAATAAAACCAGACTTGCAGATTATTTGTTTCCATATTAGTCTATAATAGACCCTACTCAATATGTTTGTTTTATTTGGTTTGGTGACCGACATAGGTATTTATATTTCCAATAAAAATTTAAATCAGAATGCAGCAGGCAAAGTAAGCTTAAATTATTTGTGCAAAAGATGATTGCAACTGTCTGAAGCATGTAATTCCTTACATAAAATGTTAGCCTGCTTTGAACAGAGATGTGACAGACTCCTCACTATTGAATTTACCATTCCATCATAGCTCCAAATCCTACATTAATATGATAAAACAGACTCCTAAATGCACTCCAATCCTCAACGAAAAATCTTGAGGTGCTGGATGGCCTGACAGATCTGATTCTTGGTGTGCGCACCATCTGTGTGATCTTGGGTGAGGCACTAAATGATCCCTATGTCTTGGTTCAAAGTGGTGACTATCTTTTTTTTTTTCCCCTGCCAGACTCCTGCTGAGCTCAGGGCATGCTCAAGGACCTCCTGTGCTCTTTTCCAGTGCATCTTCATCTGCTCCAGTGCAGGTAATGAAACTGTCCAGAGAAGAGAGTTCCAAAGAACCACCAGAGAAGATTCTTCAGTAATGTCAACAGAGAAGATATCTTCTTGGGAACTGCTGGCCCTTTATCTAAGGTGAGAGTGCCTTGATTCAGATCCATTTAAGAACAGCTGTACCAGAAAAATCTATGTTCAGCAGCAGTAGGGCATCTAGTTTATTTTGCCTGTACTGTGACACTTAGGATTGACACCTGTACAAAGCCTGACAAGTCTTTCAAGTGAGACTTGTACCAAGGCCTGGTACATATCTGTGGTAAGTAACATCTGCAGGTGATCAATTAGGCCTACCTAGCTTTCAGAGCATACAGAGGTGATGTAACTGGAATTTGCTTCTCTCCCATAGAACTCCTAAACAGGCAGTAGAGGGAAATAAGCACTTCCATTTGCTGGTTTGGATCTTACATAGGCTGTCAGGGGGTGTGCAGTTCTTGCATCCCAGTGGGATGAACCTGAGCCTTGAATAAGTATTTGCAGTGACTTTTTTGTGCTAGTGGAGCTCTAAAGCAAATTAATAAACAAGCAGTGCTCTCTTCCCGTCTTTGCCTTGCAAAAACATAAGGGAAAAAACTCTAACCCTAACCCTTTGTTAGGATGTCAGTGCCAGAGGAAAAGCACCAACAGATATTCCATTCAAATGTCCAGTTTTTCTTTCCGATTGTTTCTCTGGGTTCCTTTTTTATTTTTTTCCCCTCTTTAGCTGGTTGAACGATGGCCTGTCCTTATGAAACAAGTTTTCAGCTTCACAATGGTCCTGACTTCTCATTGTTTGAAAGGCAAGAGGGTCACTCAAAGTAAACTCTCGTGTTGGGTAGTGTTTTTCCACATGGAAATGTTGGAGGGCCACTCTGTGCTCTCAGCCCAGAAAGGCCAGAAGATGCCTTCAGACTCTCCAGGTGCCTCTGTGTTTTTTAATGCTACTGCACATACAATATAATTAATATTATGTCCAAAGCTTGTCTTATTAAACAGAGTCAACACATCTAACCTATTAGCCACAGGGAAAACGGCAAGGATTAAGTCAACACTGTTAGGAATTAACCCTTTCCACTGCACAGAGAGGAAATAAAAGATGATATGACCTCCTTAAATTGCAAAAGGGACCTGATTGTTTTCTCTCACAAAGTAGTGAAAATAATTCCTCTCACTTTGGCACTCAGATGTAAAATGCAACAGTCTATGTCCTGCAGGAATCAGAAAAGACTGGTGACTTAGAAGACAGCATTCTCTTTCCTGTGGTACATGTCACTGGAGGGCAGGAAATTTCCCTCCCGCCCACCTTTTTCTTTTTTTGAATCTCCATTTCCCTGTGGGCTGCCTCAGGTACTGGGCTAGGCTTGCCATGTAGACACAATTAGAAATATAGGCGAGACTGCATGGAGCAAAGTGTCCAAGTGCTGAGTGAATGCCCAATGGGCCGTAGCAAAATGCACAACCAAGTCAAAGAAAAATGGAAAATATTTCATAAAATTAATCTTTGCATCCCTTTTTCCTCTCTTGATATATGGCCCCTTATTCACAGCTGCCCAGGCCCCGGCCCGGGTGTAAATATGTCAGTGCAGCAATGAGTCGGAACACGGTCGCGGGAGCGCCGGCGGCGGTTCCCAGATAAAACGCTGAGCTGGAGCCCAGGCGTTTATTGTAAATAAAGATCAAGGCAAAGCAGCAACATTTCTGTTCGACTCACGCCTGCCAAGGTTGCTAGTCCAGCTCTTTTCATGACTACCATATGTCCACATGGATTTCCCCTTCCAGAAACTCTTCTGACAGCTCTGTAGCCATTGCAAGTTCCTCGATACTTTCCATGTGTTGCTTTACAGTAACCTGGAAAGGCTGGTGACAGATGGGGCGATGGGTGCATGTGTGGGCATGGGGGGGAGAGGTGGACATCCAACAGTCCAGCTCAAATGCTGCTGTACCTCAACAGCAGCTCAGTAACTTTGTACGGCCCAGGAAACATTAATGCTTTTTTGTTGTTGTTCTGCTCAGTAGAGGGCACTGGATCCTATAAATAGGAACTGATAGAGCGAAGCACAAAGGGCCTGATAACAATACCAGATGGACTAATCTTTTTTCCTCTAGGTACTGGTATTATGGAAGAGAAGTCTGCAGCTCTGTCTGCTGCACGCTGATTGACCAAGAGACAAGCATGGCATGTGTTAGCAGGTGATAAACTCATGTCTTTTACATACATTTTTAAAATTTTAATTAAAGTGGTAGTTAGAAAAAACAGTCATCTGGAAATCAATTTGGCTAAAGTACTGGCTGCCTGGCATCCTTCTGAGCAGCTGACACAACTAGGAGGAGATGCAGGCACCTACAAACTAGAGCCTGAACAGCCAGGCTAGGGTGGAAACTGGTGCAGGCTTGTTCCTGCAGCTCGTGGAGGGAACTACAGGAGTGGTATGAGGGGAGCTGGCTGAATTGGTGAGTTTAACCATCTTTATAACTCTTGATCCAAAGTCCCCACAATTTCACCACAAAATTAACTTTTTTTCCAATGTGTTCATCTTGTTCTCAGCAGTACCCACAAAAAACACACTGTCTACCTGCTCCACTCTCCCTCTTTCGTCAGTGAGTTCTCTTTGCTGTGTGCTGGGGTTTGCATTTTCCTCACTCATGCTCAGATGAACATAAGCCAAAGGGACTCAAAAAAAGTATTAGGAATGTTTTTTTTTTTTTTTTTTTAAAGTTTAGGTGGATTTTAAACATGCATGTTCTAACATAATCCTTTTAATAATAAAATTTTGAATGCTGATAAAGAAGGTATATTAAAAAAAACTTCCTGAGCCTTCATCTGGCATTAGTCTAAAATGCTGAAGATTTGGCACAATTTACTCATATAATTCAAGAATAAGAGGTGAAATTACTCATTTTCCGCACTGACAGATATTGACTGAAGTTCTTGATCTGACCTAGGATGCTTCACTTTAGATGACAGCTCCAAATGCAAGAAAATTGAATACTACCACAATAAATGCTTTTGCTCTGCTGAAGAAAGCTGCAAGGCGATGCTGTTTCCCAGAAGGCAGCTAGTTGGTGATTGTGGGTTCTATACGTTTATAGCAACGCACCTCACTACACCCTAGCAATTGCCAGGCACAAACTAGAGGTTAAATGTGCTGGAAAATGTGAAGCTAGCTTTCAGTATTTGCTGATTCCTGAGCTTAGTGGGACTCAGGCATGCCTGCCTTGCGTAGCAGCAAGATAAGTCTCAGGGCTGGGAGAGAGGAGCAGCTTTTCTTCCACACACCCTCTCTCTCACAAGTCTGAGCCTTGGCCTTGGCAATGCAACATATGATTGAAGAGCTGCCCGTGCACCACAGGTGGCTGGCCCTTGGCCTGTTGTGCTGTGCCACTGTTCCCATTTAAATCAGATAGAAGCCATGATTGCTAAGGGTTGTGGGTTTGTTTTTTTTTTATTAAATAGGTCAGCAGGCCCTAAGAGTTGGCAGCCATCTCCAATCCAGGAGCTGTGTGATGAAAAGCTGTATTATAGCAGGCTCCATTGTATCTTTTTATCTGTCCTACTTGGTACGGCATGTTCCAGGTGGAGACTGGCAGGATGCTAGTGCTAAACCCTGCCCTACTGCTGTTCCCTAGTGACAACAGCAGCATCCAGGCTCCTTGTCCCATGTTCAGATCCCAGCTCCCTTTGACTGCCCTGGAAATTACTGCTCTCACCACAGTTCTTTCATATGTGGAGACTTCCTGACTAGGGCACCTTATTCTGGGAAGAGAGATCAATCCCTTTTAACTCCTTTGCAAACAGATGTGTGCTCTTGAAGTGATTTCTGTGGTCTATATTAGACTAAATCCAGTCTGCATTTTGTAACCAACTTCCCCTTCTGCTGCAGAAGCTTGATACTGTACCTGCATTTCTGGTACTGTAAATCATTATTCCTTAATAACACTCAAAAGGAAAGTAGGTAGATGATAAACTTGGCCATAAGTTGGTTCAGTAGCATTTTCCCTTAGCACGTTTAGTGTGATTTTAAAAAATATATATTTATCAGTTACTTGACAGGTTAATGGGGTACATGGGCAGGAGACTTCTGCTTTATCCCCTGAAGCCCTGACAATTCAAGGTGTTGTCTGGCTCAGCTCCTAGACACAAGAGGAAGGAATAACTTGCACTTCTCCCCAGTGATTTCCTGATGCTCAGTAGTGGAGAACAGACATGATTCACTCCAGAAGGTACAACTCAATGGTCACAGGTATCTCATCTGCCAAGCAAGGTTGGTAGCATCGGCTCCTGTAAGATTTCCCTCTCTTGATGAGAGGCTCGTGTCAGCCCCTGCTAACTCTCAGAGGCCTGACATCAAACTCTGTAGAGTTTTGTTAGAAGCCAACTGAAAACGTGGTGCTTTTATTATCTGACATTGGCTGAAACAAAAGCCAAATGTTGATGAATGTCTGATCCAAAAAGTAAACAGTTTGATTTTTTTTTTCTCTTTGCAAGTCAGGGGCCCTCTAGGGTTTTATCTGATTTTGGCAATCTCCTGCACGTTTTGGGGCCTGGAGCATGGTTTTAATTGTTACATCACAAAAGTTGCCAAATAAAGTTGAATGCTCCTTAAAAACTCTCTCAATTTTATGGAACTTCTCAACGGCTTGACTAATACAATAATTACTGGAACTCGGCTATGTTGCCTAGTGGCAAATGGAATTTTTTCATAATGATCCTGTCTGTCGTTAATAGCAGGATTTGTTCTTTCTCTCAGCAGGAGAGGGGCCAGAAAGCTATGGTATCTGTCTTTCTTAATGACAGCCAACAGCAAACGGATAAAATAATCAATTATATCTACAGATAGGTAGATAAAGTATAATTTATCATGTCAAAAACAAAAATGTTTTTAATTGGGCTGTTAATCATTTTGTAATTTTAACTAAAGAGGTGGGGGCTCTACTTTGTGCTTAGACATCACTAATATTTCATAGAACATTAGCTGAACTTATTATAGCTTTAATAATACTGTTTACTACTAACTGCCAAAATATAAAATGTGATTTCTGCTCTAATTAGCTGAAGCCTTTGCAGGTATAAAGGGATGCCCTTCCCTTTTAGTTTTGTCCTTCAAGAAAGATTCAGGGGGGAAAAAAAAAGGCAGTTCAGCTGCCTAATCAGCTGTAACAGTTTCTAGAAAACACTGATCTTTCTGTTTAATTAGGAGTGCCCACACTAGTTACCAACAAACACGTTACTGAAGTCATGATTTTATTTTATTTTTTTTTTACAACAAAGCATATAAGCAGAGTAGTATAACATGGCAAAGATTGGAGGTTGGGAGTTTTGCTTTCTAGCCACACCTGTATTGTCTTGTGGGAAGCTGGGCAGATCATTTAATCCCTTCTAACTTGTTCTCCCTGTCTGTAACACAGGTATTAGATAACTGCCTCATCAGGCAGCTGTAGAGTATGTAAGTGTTGTAAGATTCCTGAAAATTTGTAATTAATATGGCAAACATCTGGATGGAGGGCTACAATATCAGTCTCTCTGACAGCTAGCTCTTTGAGGAAGGAAATGGGAAGTTTATGGCTGGATCTAAATCTTCCTCATATTATAACTGAAAATATCCTCACAATGCTGCCTGGTTTCAGGATCAGTAAGGAATCATGTAGCAGAAAAACCTCACAGCACTAGGGTTACTTTGGCTGTCTTCTCTTTTGTTGTTATTCCTGTCAATGTCATGAAGAGATGCCCTGTGTGGGCTCAGATCTCTGTTTTACCTATAAGATCTACATTTT
>NW_008628136.1:239-6733 GCF_000691845.1 Merops nubicus | reverse complement strand
AGGGAAAGAAGGGTTGTGACCCTTGAGCATCTCATTGTCTCAAATACACTGGAATTATTTCCCTGCTTCAGAAGTGTTTTGCAGAGGCGACTTAAGGTCCATTTCTATTAACTTGGTTTCCTTCTGAAAAGCTCCATGTGCCTTAAATCATGAGCCAGACTCTAGGGTACCTGTCTGGGAGCAGAACATGCACTTCACATTGTTTGGCAAGAGCAGATTTCATTTCAAGTGTTACAGTGGGTGTGTTTTTGGATATGGGTTTAATTTTACATCCATAGCATCTCCCAGTGATGCATGTAATAGAGAGGGGCAGGACTGCCCTTCCTGTAACTGCAGCTTCCCTGGGAGTGGGGGAAATTTAGTGTATTGAGTGTTTTTTTCACACATCTGATGGCAGGGTTGAGGCCATATTTGTACGGGTGAACAGGGAGGAGAGGCTCTGGGGCTGGCTTGCCCAAGTGTAAATAAATTGAAGGTGCATGAACATTCAAAAAATTCCCAGAGAGTCACATTGCACAACTTAATGGGCCTGGTGCCTTCACCTGTGCCAATTTTATGTGACTCTTAACTCTGGTGCTAAATAAAAATGAGATTTGCTCTAATGACATCAACAGCCTGCGGTGAAGAAAATAATGCTGCTACTTTGATACAGATCCCCTTTTAAGGAGGACACAGGAGACAGCCAAGGCTCTTTTTTTTTTCCCATCTGTTAGATGAATGTTACAATTCCATACTCAGAAATGTGCTCTCAATAATACGCCCCCACTTTCAACATTACACTAGATGATTTTTAATAAGAATATGGTTATCTGCTGCCTCTGGTTTTGCCACCTTGATTTTACTCTCCTTCTCTTTTATGTGAAAGGACAGAAAAAGGGGACAATAGTTGGCTGGTGGAGGGGAGCAAATAGGATGGGGAGGACATTAAATGAACCAGCTGTTATGTGTGAGGTATCTACTTTCTAATTGCTTCTGTTGGAATTTGGGCAAAAAAGGCACTGGCTACACTTAATTAATAAGGCAGGACTCACATAAACTCCAGCTGTGAGCACAGGACTGGTCTTTAAAGGATAAGCTCAGGAGGTGGGGCAGGGAGTTTGATTTCCTTGCAGTAAATCCTATCACATGCTGCTAGTAGTGTGTGTGTGTGTGTCCACTTGTGCCTTTTGGTCGGTCTGTCTGAGCCAGACGTGAGGTATCTGTTGCTGTCCACATGCTCCACCCCAAGAAAAATGATCTATCCTCAGAAATCAAAGGTGTGAGGCTGTGTTTCAAGATAGGGTGAAACCACTGTATTTTCACTTGAGTTTGGAATCCCTCAAAAGTGGGGATATTTGGATCAAAGGTTTTCATTCAGACTGAACAAAAGCATGGGCTTTTGCAGCTGGGCTCAGATACAGGTTTGCTCCTTGGTCCACTTTTCTGCCCCGTTCCAGAGGGTTTGGATTTGGCATCCTGTTAGCATATCTCTCTCATCTGGGCTCTGCCTCAGGAGCTTTGCTGCAAGGGTAGCACTGGTGGGGTGGTTGTGCAGCTGATGCCTCCGGACCATGTCCAAAGGCTGTTTTCCAATGATCCCTTTGAGGAGAACAATGCCCAGTTCATTTCTCTCTTTTTTTTTTTTTTTTTTTTTTTTTTTGAGAAGGGCTGAAAAGATCATCAGGAATTTCCCCTGAATTACAGGTAATGACCCTAGAACCCACATGAAAATGCAAATGCCAATGCCATAATGTTTCCCCATTTGGTCCTGCTTCAGGTCTTACTGCCGTAGGACACCCCCCCACCACCAGAGCAAGGTTTTCCCAGTCAGAGCATGGCAGTACTGGGGGCTGTGCTGAGACTAAAGTCTTATTCCACTTCCCATGGGATGGTATCTCTGGATTTCAAAGCTTGTTGTTTAAGTATGTGACACCGGGAAACAGTGGGATCAGAAAAAAACAGAAAAGGTGGAGGGGATATTCCCATGTAGTTAAAAGCCTGTTTTTCCTCACTGGCTGTGGAGGGAAATGAGCTTCCTGCTTAAGGTGAGGTGTCATTCGCTGGATGGAAACCTTTGTGTCTCTGCTGGCCTGCTGCTTTTGGTGCCACTGCTCAGGGCAGGTCTCCTGCAGTGTGACCACTCTCCCTCCCAGGCTCTCTCCTTTCCTGGCACCCCGCTCCTGCCTTGCCTCAGTCCTGACACTCCTCGGGTGAGTGCTAGGGTCAGCGCAAGGGAAGGGACGTGACCATGTGGCTGCAGATAGGTTGGGAAAGGGGACCATTCATTTTGGCACAGAGCCCAGCTGTTTGTTCTCACTTTCTCACTGCACCCTTCCTCCAGCTGAAACTGGGCAGGTCTCCATTTGACTTGGTCAAGCCCCTTTTCCCTCTCTTTCTGCTTGGGATCATCCACCACCTTCCATGAGTTCCAAACACTTCAGATTTCTGATTTTTAAAGGTAAAAATAATGCAAGGCTCAAACATCCAGGAGGATTTTGGTGTTTCACTGCTTGTGATTTCAGTGACAGCTAGGCCTGGTGTGGGACTAAACACAGAGACATCAATAGCTCCAGTCCCTTGAGGTAGCTGCATGGAGCTGGACTTCCCACCCAGAGAGAAAAACAATTCTCGGGTGTTACAGCATGTTTCCAAGTAAGCAAGGTGGGGCCTCACTTTGCAAAGCTCTATAAACAGCAGCTCTTTGTCTCCTCCATTTCTTTTCACCCTGAACGTGTTGCTATTTTCAAAGGTTGCTTTCAAAGTGCTGATTCACAGCCACCAGCCGTATTGTTTTATCTGAGGAGATTAGGGCTGAGAATGTTCTGCTTTTGTAGTGAAAAGACTCCATTGGAAATAGCATATTTGACATGAGACTGTTATTTATGCTCAAATAACCATCTCATTTAAGGATGAAGAGTCTTCTTTTTTTCTTTTCAAGTTTAGATCAATCATGTATGAAGAAAAACTCCCACTCACCCTCCCTTGGCCCCTAATACTTTCATTTCATTCTTTTTCTGCTCATTATTTTATGATTTTGTCCTTGACTGGAACGTTTCTCTCTTGTCCTTCCTTACATGCACCATTAAAGAAGGAAAGAACTTGCAAATCAAGCTCAAGCCTTGTGTAGCTCTTAAGCCATAAATAATGTTTTATACAGATTCTAACATTATTAAATCCTTCCAGTTAGCCTCCCTCTTTCTTCTACAGCTCATCTGATTAGAGGGGACATAATCTTTTGAAACTTGTCTTAACTATTTCTGTTTTGCTTTTGCAAGCAGAGTTGAGAAGACAAGATCTGGCTGTATGTATGCTTTGCTGATCAGAAGACGTGCCACAGGAATGCAAAAAAGCTTACCTGCAAGAGAACTGATTGTTGGCACAGCAAAACTCCAGAGAAGCCCTGTAATTTCGAGATGTAGTCAACTTTGTAAATACAGGCAACTCTACAGCCAAAATTGAAATCTGTCTATCTGGGGAGAGACATGCATTGAAAATATGGTCTTCTGGAGAGGCCTGACAGGCACATGATAGGTGAAGGGAATGCTTTGGTACGAGGAGATAGTTACACTGGGGTAGTAACTGATTTTGTACAGCCACAGGAACTCACCCATTGGGCTCTGTGCATCACCTCCCCATAACTATGTATCTGGCTCTTTTTGATACCAGGGCTAGTCTTTACAGAGCCAGGCATCTGAAGCTCAGCTTCAAATGTAGCCAAACTGCAGAGATCCTAAGTCTATAGTGCTGGGCTGCTCTTTGTTCTGCTGAAATCTGCTCAGCTCAGACAGTACCTTAGGGGTATGGCCAGTTAGTCAGGCCATGCCAGTATTACAAACTGTGGAGCTGAGTGCATACAGGAAAACCATCCCTACTAGAGACAAAGCTAGTGAAAAATACTGAAAAGCCTTTACACAGACAGCCTAGACAACAAAACTGTCTCCTCCAATAAGTCCATGGTCACCAGTGAAGCAAATGTCTCTGCATCCTGGGCCAGAGAGGGTGGTGTTTTAATAATAGACGTAAATCTATTGTGCTTTTCTCCTTGTGACCTAGCATATTCTGTCAGGGCAGTGTGTACCCCAGAGAAGGAGTAGAATTTATGTGTACAATAAAACAATAGAGCCTCAGTGATATCAGCTGTTTGACAAACATTAATATACATTTGCTATAAAACAGGCAGCAATTACCAGAATGTGATACCCAAATAAAAATCCATGATCCATTTGCACGACAGATCTTCAATTTATTCACATTCATGTGAAGGAGACACATAAAAATGATATCCATGCTTAAAATCACTTAGAAGCAGTCTGAAAGACCCCACAGTTGCAAGTGATACTGCAGTACTTAGCTAATACTCATGTTTCGACGGCTTTGCCTTTGTGATTCTTCCAGTGGTTCCTTTATGTTTTCTGGTATTTTGCCAAACACCTGTGAATCAGTGCACAACAAATATTCCTGCCATTTAATTTAGCCTTACTCAGAAAGGCTATATTAGGCCTGATGCAGACCTAATCCCAAACCTCTAAAGAGGTTTAAGGCACTCTGGTTTCACCTAATCCCGAAACCTAAACCAGAATCACTGAAAACCTCCACAACACCACAGGAATGGGCAAATAAAGGGTTTCCACTATGAAATTATTAAAAGGACACAGTGTATCTTTTGGATTTGAGGTCTAAAGCTTTACCTAAGGAGCTTGGACTGTCCACAATAAAAGTGTTTATTTTGAAGGTAGGAGGTTGAAAGGTTTATTTGTTTAGAAGGCTGATTTCAACCCACTCATTCAAAAAAAGAAGAGGGGTGATCCCCTAGAAGAGTGAAAAATGGGAAGAGGGATGAACAAGTGACAAAGCAGGGATAGCCCAGTAAAGCAGCCAAAGAAAATGAAGCCCAGGTTTCTGTTTAAGCCTCGGTCATGGTCCCCTGTGAGAAAGCAAGAGCACAGCCCCTGGTGCACAGCTGGCCTGTTGGTTCCTGAAGTTCCTCGCAGCGAGCATGTAAGGAAAGAGTTATTTGTGATATGTTAAATACATTGCTGCTGTTCAAAATGGAGATTCTGCTTTTTTGAGACCTTGTACTGATGGAAGATAACATGTAAAAACGTGCAATATAATGAAACTTCCAATTACAAATTGCATCCAACTGTAATAAATTTGATCTTGCATTAATTCATGTTAAATTAATTAGATTCTGTCATTCCTGAATTCTGGTAACCACCTTATCTTGCCATATAACTCATTATCTTTGTGTTGTGAAAGGGGTATTTCATTTTCAAGGCGACTGTAGGGAATATTAACTGGACCATATTCTATTAAATATTTAGCTCCTAACAAATTAAAGACCTGAAAATACACTGTACATGTGGTTTCATTACAGCATCATTACAGCAATTATCTGCTGCTCTAAATCTCTTAATTCAAATAATTTCAGCAAAACATGTATGGGGCTATATTTGTACATGATACAATTCTAAAGGTATTTATCTGTGCTTAGGATGTTCCTAATGATGAGGCATAGTCTCCTCAGTGTACTGTGCTTTCAGAGCTCAGACTGCTGTTCAACAGCCCTTTAGAGCAGGGACTTACAAATTGGTATTCCTACTGATGAAATGTTTGGTATCATTTGAGCAGAAAAGCAAGCCCCAAATTTACCTTCACAACTACACAAAAGTTCTCCTTGCCTTTGTTTGCATCAGTAGAACAGACTAGCACTTAACAGCACTGTGATACTCTAGGTGTAATTTAGCTTTGAAAGACTTTGGCTCCACGGGCATAAAAGGCAGAAAAACTGAAAAGGATGAGTTTTATGAGGTACCAATCTTTTTAGCTGGAATTAGAGCAGTATAGCCTTCTGAAAAGCTACATACATGACAACTTTTTTCTCTTAGCCAGGTAACATGAGC
Source organism: Merops nubicus (assembly GCF_000691845.1). NCBI lineage: Eukaryota > Metazoa > Chordata > Aves > Coraciiformes > Meropidae > Merops > Merops nubicus. The sequence goes on along the minus strand of NW_008628136.1, from coordinate 851 downwards.
AAATGATGGTTTATTGGATTTCCTTGAGCAAGTCTTGGTATTACTGGAGTGCCTATTGCATGGGGGAAGCCTGTGGCTTTCTGCAGGGCTGTTGTGTGTACATGCCTGTACAGAGCTCACCATCAGTGCTCTGAGGAGAGTGGCTGGGTATGTTAGGAGGGTACAATTCCAATCCCACATAGAACCATCCAGTAGCAACAACACATACTGGGTTATTTAACTGTTGCTTGATTTAGTCCAGTTATGACACCTAACCATCAGCTTTCATTTGAAACCATTTCAGGAGGCAACTTTCTTCTCCAAAGCAGCTCTCCTGCAGGGAAGCATATGGAAAACTAAGTGTAGCTACATCGCATGGAACGATTCGTGTCTGCTTATCCCAGAACAAATGCAGACAGCAGTTGCCAGAAGAGGCAGAATAATTCAGGGACATGATAACCGCGTGCTGAGCAGAGCTCCTGGCAAATGAATGCAGCGCAAGCAGAGTGGAAGAGTGCATGGCACAGGGCCTAGCGTGCACCCTGCTGATCGAGCTTTGCCGGGAGTTATGGTGAGCCACGTAAGCACACGAATGGAGCTCGATGCGTGCTCCGCAGCAGGAACAGCCCGACA
>NW_008628136.1:0-208 GCF_000691845.1 Merops nubicus | reverse complement strand
AACCCCCCACCCCCGGCGCCCCGCCCAACCCTCCCCAGCCGGTTCGAGCACCCTCGCCAGCGCCACAACTCTCCACGCCGTCAGATCTCGTCGTTCGCACGTCCTGGGGGTCGCGTCCGGCTCTACAAAGCAACGGCACGTTTCAGGCCCGGCCTGGCCCTGCCCCTCGGGGAAGGCAAGGTCCTCCCGGGTTGCTGAGCGGGTGGGG
>NW_008628135.1:354-3389 GCF_000691845.1 Merops nubicus | reverse complement strand
CCCTTGACCTTGTTGAACCTCATCCCAGTGGCCCTGCCCCATTGGTCCAGGTCTGCAGCTTGGTTGTCTCCTCTTCCACAGATCTACGGGCACTGCATCCAGCACTGCCCAGGAGCACGGCCACACGTCTGCACCAGCTCCCACGCCAGCTGGGGCACATGTGGGTGGGTTGCCCGGTGCAGGGGAGCGGGGAGGAGCAGAGCCAGGTCAGAGCAGGCACAGGGGCGACGGGGAGCAGCCGGAACTCTGCTGGGGCCAGGCAGCCACTGCTCACCAGGGCACGGTCCTGCCTGCCCCCGGGGACACCGCTCGCTGCTGCGCGCCCCACGGGACAAAGGCTGGGGACAAACGAGCACAGCGTTCCACTGCTCTCATCTCCCTCTGTTCCCACTCTTTATTCCTCAAAAAAAATCGTTTTCCAACCCAAGTATCCCTCCTTCCTGCCACTTGCCAATCACGGCATCTCTCCCTTCAGCTCTTCTTTCACAGGGTTCAACCTGGTGTGATTGCTGCGGTGCAATTGTTCCCCGCAGCACAGGGAATTAATTGGAGGCAGGCGTTGTTAAGTGCTTACAGTATTACACTTTCATCTCGGTGAAGGGAGCGGCACTTCCTAAAACAAACTGTGTCAGTCCATGTACCAGTCCTGATTAATTTTGTCAAGGTTTCTGCTTTCAGGCTGATATTGCCAGAGCTTGCTCTCAGGAGAGAATTACTGAACGCACTCACGTATACTCCTGAGAAGAGTGGAAGCATCCTGGATACAGTTTAAATTAACCTCCTCTCTGAGCGGGCGCTCAGGCTCATCACACAGAGCCTTCCGGGTGTGCAAGGAGACTTGGAGCAGGATTTCAAGGCTCTGGCACAGATTCCTACTTGCCCTGAATTGCCAGTGGGGTTAATGAGCACCTAGAGAGAGGGGAGGCATGAGCAGGCTCCCAGCGACGCAGGCAGGGCTGTGGGGAAGTGGGATCTCTGCGGGGCACATGAGATGTGTCCAAGCCACAGCCTGTGGAGGAGCACTGAGACACTCCTGCTGGGGTCCCACAGCTGCACCTGGACCTTGCAGGGTCTCACCTGCTCACCAGCCTTGCCTTCCAGCAGTGTGGGCCATGGCCAAGCGGGCTGAGCTTCCCCCACCTTTGCCATGCCTTGTGGGGCACTGCTAATAAGTGTCTTTCCAAAACCACCATCTTTTGCCTTCTGGTGCTTTTCTGACAAAGAGTTTTGAAATGAAAGGGAGTCCCAGGATGCAGCTCACTGAGGCCTCACTGCCCAGCTCTTACATGGTGCCCATGGGGCATCTGAGCAGCACGAGGAGGCACAAGCTACACCAGCTCTCAGCCAGCTCTGCAATTCCTGCCGCAGTGCCAGGAACAGAGCAGAACAGGCATTTTTAAACTACCAGTGGCCAGACAAGGGAATTCCCCATCCAGGACACTCCAGCACTCCCAGTTTAGTGACCAGACTGGACTGAAATGGTAAATTCATCCACAGGACTTGTGCAGAAAAGAAATTGCCTATATATTTTTCTTTGTAGTGCCTCAAAACTCTCCATCTCATAACTCAAATTCCGTGTGTCATTGCCTACTCAAAGCAATAAAGCAGTAACTGTGCAGTGACTGTTAACAGGAAAGCAAGATTTTTAAAATCTCAAAACAATGTATGTCGAAGAGTATAAAACCAAGATTATACGTTTTAACAACTCGTGACTGCAAAAAATGCCAGCACTCTCATTTTACTGTCAGGCATTTCAATAAAGCTGCAGTTTCCACAGGAAAAAGTTACCATCCAAATCTTTTTACCCTCGCCACGTTTAAACACACGTTCACAGCATGCTGCTGAGTAAACACTGCTGTAGGAATCCTGGCCAGGCAGAGGCACGAGCCCCAGCGTGGGCAGCATGCATCTAAGGACAGACAGAATTCTCCCACAGAACGACTCAGCCAAGAAGGAATGGAGAGAAAAATGAAGAACAAGAAGAGGAATGACACAGGTAAAAGGTGTCCTGGCAGCACGTGTCTGGCTCCTGACCAGGTTCTGTTTTGAAGTCTTCTCCTGACCCAGACCTGCCCAACTCCACTGGCTTCAGGGCACCATGGGGATGCACCCTGCCCCGCACCCGAGCCAGCAGGCTCAGGGCTGACATGAGCCCACCATCCAAACGAAGAACCAAGAGGGACATGGGCACAACACAGAAACACAGAATCATTTAGATTAGAAAAGACTGTTAAGGTCATTGAGTCCAACCACTAACCCATCCCTGCCAGGTCCCCACTGCCCCGTGTCCCTCACCCCACATCTCCACGGCTTGGAAACCCCTCCAGGGGTGGGGACTCCACCACTGCCCTGGGCAGCCTGGCACAGCCCTGGGCAACCCTCCAGGGCAAGAAATTGTTCCTCAGGGACAACTGAAACCTCCCCTGGGGCAACTTGAGGCCCTTTCCTCTTGTCCTGTCCCTTGTCCCTTGGGAGCAGAGCCCGACCCCCCCCTGGCTCCAGGCTCCTGTCAGGAGCTGTGCAGAGCCAGAAGGTCTCCCCTGAGCCTCCTTTGCTCCAGGCTCAGCACCCCCAGCTCCCTCAGCTGCTCCTCCCCACACTTGGGCTCTAGACCTTTCCCCAGCTCCGTTGCCCTTCTCTGGACATGCTCTTTCCCCTCAAGGTCCTGCTGCTGCCAGGTTGAAAGGACCCCTGCAGATCCCCGTGGGGCAGCACACAGCTCCGTGGTGTCTCTGGTGTAGCTCCAGTGTGGATGTCCTCCCCTGTGGAGGTGCACACCCACAGGCAGGAGCACAGCGTGCAGCCCAGGACCCTCACCAAAAGCCCTCTCTCCACAGGGAAGGGCAGGCTTTAATTTAGTTTTAGTATCATGACAGTTGCTTTACCACTTCGCAAAGAAAATTTTAAAAGCCACCAGAAATGCCTGAAGGCCACAAAAATTCTCTGAGGACTGGAACCCCTCTGCTGTGAGGCCAGACTGAGAGAGTTAGGGTTGTTTCAAAGACTTTCAGAACCTCAAGGGGCCTGTCAGAAGG
>NW_008628135.1:0-224 GCF_000691845.1 Merops nubicus | reverse complement strand
GGTTGTCGCTGCCCCATCCCTGGCACCATCCCAGGGGAGGTTGGCCGGGGCTCTGAGCACCCTGCTCTAGCTGGGGATGTCCCTGTCCCTGCAGGGGTTGGACTGGATGACCTTGGAAGGTCAGCCCAAACTATCCTGTGATTCCACGGTAAAACCCGGGCTCCCAGGCTGTCCATGCAGCTGGGCTTTGCTGCAGCAGCCACCCTGCTTCGGGGGAGTTTCCA
>NW_008628134.1:21369-59089 GCF_000691845.1 Merops nubicus | reverse complement strand
TCTTTTCTTTTTTTTTCTTTTTTTCTTCCTCACTCTTTTTCTATCTCTTTTCTTCCCTTTCTTTCCTTCCTCTGCACAAGTTTCCCTAAAACGCCTATACCACTCTCCACTGCTCTCATGAAGACGCTCATGGTCTGATTTACTGTAGATACCTGCATTCCTAATGCAATTTTTATCTCCTTCCCCCCTCTCTGAATTAATACGCTTGTTAATCACACGGAATTGCTAACTTTAGGAAGTCGCTAAGTGCTCAGATTTATTTTTTATGTAAATATTTTCAAAGCTATAATTCTGAGCGCTGTCTCGCAGCATGGGAGCGGAGGTGGCAGGGGAGGCTCCGTTGTTGCATTTGTCCAGAGGTACCCAGGCTTGGATGGTGTTAAAAATGAACTGGGGTGTCTGTGTGTGGCCACCCCAGAGCCACAGCAGCCGCTTGGTGTTGGTGTCAGTGGAAGCAGATGATGGCTGTGGGCCTTCAGCAATGAGTTGGCACCTCTCTCCTGCTTTGCGGCAGCTCCTCGTCGCTTTTGCACCTCTTTGGATTAAATCTGTGGCCGTGACATCGCACTAGGTCCACTTCATTTGGTAGCTAGTTCAAGTCACTTTTCTTGTGCTCTTTATAAGCTGGTGAGCATCTCCCAGCCTTGAGTGCCATCATGGGTGTGCGGGAAGGAGCATCCATGCTGGAGCCGCCGCAGCACCGGGATGCTCCGGCGCACCCATCCATCCTGTAAAGCCAGGACTGTGCAGGAAACGGGAGCTTGGAGGATTGTAAAAGCCATAAATTCAGTGGACCAAATTAGTTAAATTTTTCTATTCTATGCCTCACAAAATCCAGCCGTTCTCAAGATGAATTCTCCATGTGTAAGCGGGGCTACGGGCAGGTATAAGATGGATATTTTGCACGTGCACATGAGAGCACAGGGACGAATTTGTGCCATGTGGTTTTCCCCAGCGGGTTGTTTTTTTCCTATTTTTTTGTGTTTTTTTTACGTTGATGATCTATTATTACTGTTGTTACTATTACTTAATATTGGAAGACAGGTGGTCCCATAAATTCCAGCACTGTCTTTTGGAAAAAAAAAAAAAAGGGGGGGGTGCCATGTTTGCAATTCAAGTTTAATAGTGCATTCATCAAGAGCAATAAAGCATTTTATTGCACAAGTATTTCAAGGGATGTGCTGGCCCTGGTAAAAGCATTAGTAAAGGGGTGCATCAGCAATCTCATTTAAAACTGTCGACCCAACGTGAAAAATGTTGCGTTGAAGAATAAACTGCTATTAAGCATGATTAGATTGACCTGCAGGACAGATATTTTAGCTGCAGCAGCACAAGTCGATCAAAGTGAGCATCGCTTAGATTGCAAATTTATTTTTTTTTTTTAAATGCCCTAAATTAAAGATGAAAGAGCCCCAGAATATTTCGGACCAGAGAGTGACTTTGGGGGTGAGATTCGTGCGTTCGATTCGAAGCGGTTTGGAAAGGTGGGGAAAGGGGGGAAACGTATTAATTACTGCCCCTTTAGCATACATTGAAAGTATGTTACTCAGATCAACCAATCAAAAAAGAAATTGTGCTGACTCAGCATTCGGGCTAGTCTGCACGTCCGATTGCAGAAGAGATCAGCACTGCACTGCAGTATCTTTCCCTGCCTTTGACACCAGCCTAGCTGGGCAGGGCTTCCCTTGTGTTTCCCAGGACTGGTTTAGGCCAAGAACAAGAGAAGGCCCTGAAGAGAGGAGGAGAGAGTCAAGGTTGCACGAATCTCGAGCTGCTAACGATCCTTTTTAGTCAGTAAGAAAGAGCTTCCATGCTAGGTTCGCCCTGCCAGATGCAAGCGGCATGAATTGCTTGGGAATATATCTATTTTTAAAGACTTTCACCACATCTTGCACTTAGCAGAGACTGTGGGCGAGGGGGTGGCGTGTTCCTCGCGAGAGAAATATCCTCGCTCCTCGGCTCGGATCCCTCCCCTGAAAGCCCAGGGCTGATTTAAGCACCGCACTTGGGGTTGTCTCCCAGAGAAGATGCTGGGTGGAACGTCTGCTGCTTGAGGCTGAAGCTGCTCTTGACCTCGGCCAAGCGAGCAGTGATACTGTGAGATGTTTTCCTGTTGGGATGTGGGGGGTCACAGTGAGAGCAGCCCAGCGCTCCAAGGATGGGAGCTGAGGGCAAGGGCTCCACCGTTGTCTTGCTGGGCTTGTAGATGACTTGTGTAGCCCTCCTGCCTCAGTTTCCCCAAGGGGCAGAGGAGGTGTTCACTGCGGAGCTGTTGACGCCCTCGCTTGCACTGTGAGGCTAAAGCTGAAGGAGGCCAAGGCGAGTTGGTGCAGCTACCCAAGGATAAGGTTGTTTTGGCTTTGTAAAGACTTTCCTGCTTTGGTGTTGGCTTGCACAGGGATGCTCAGCACACGTTCTGGGGAGACGGCACAAATGCAAAGGCTTGTCTGGACTCCTTAACACTTCTGAGTGGGTGCAGGGCACGAGGTGCTGAGGTTGGACCTCAAGTGGGTCCCTGGGTGCCTGGGGGATATCCAGGCAGGAGCGAGCGGGTGATGGAGCCCGTGAGATGCTCCAGCACCGCGGGGCCGCTCACCACCTCTGGGTGCAGCACTGCACCGTGCCGCATTGCTGGTGCTGGGGAGGCTGTGCAGTGCCAGCACAGGTCCCAGGCTCACCCAGCCTCACCTGGGCACAGCCCTGAGCCCCTCTGGGGGTACCTACACAGGCAGGTGGAGCAGTGTCCTCAGGAGCTGCATCCCCCCAACTGCCACTGCAGCCCGGGATGCTCCGAAGGCGTTTTTGCTTGCACCATTTACCCAGCACCAGGGTGTCTCGCTGGGTTAGTCTGTAGTTTTGGAGTGTGGTCTGCATGGAGGAGCAGAGGCCGATGGTGGAAAGCCTTGTCTCTGGGGGAAAGGCTTCCAGACACAGATAGGTCTTGCACAGAGCAGAATTTAACAGTCAAAGGTTTCAGCAGTTGGAGCGGTTGCTGGTGGGGCTCAGGAGGCAGGCTGCACGCTGGGGGAAGCAGGGAGGATGACATCTCCAACAGATGTAGGGTGTTCCTTTTTATCTCCCCCCCCCCTTTTTTTTTTTCATGAAGCAAAGGGCTGTGCCTGTAAATGCCTTACCATGCCCAGATATGGCCTGTGCTGGGACCTGTGCCGCTATCTAAAAAAGCCCTGGGCAGACCCAGGAGCCTGGAGGGCCCGGGGAACAACTGCTATAAATAGTGCTCATTCTCAGCTGCCCTTCTGCTGGGACCGGATTAGGTGGCATCTGGGCAGCCAGGAGGCGTGGGACTCGTGACCACCGACCGCAGAAGTCACCCAGCAGCTGTAAGGATGGGAGCCATCCCTGCAAAGCCCTTACATAGGCACGTCAACCCTGGCATTTGGGGAGCTGGATAAAGCTCCGGGAGCAGGAATCCAGTGACCTAAGAGCATTCAAGAATAAAGTTCACCGTGACGGCCAGGGCAGTGCTTCCAATCTGAGCAGTGACCCGGTGTCAGAGGCAGGACTTGTCCTTTGGCTGTTGAAGCTGTTGGGTGCAAGTGAAGGAACATGTCAGGGGGAGCTGACGACACAAGAAGAGTCACAAGGATCTGCTGAGATAGAGACTGGTGTCCCTTTCTGGGACGCCGTGGGTTAATTTGTTGGCAGGGAGATTATTGGAAGCTCTGATTTAATATTTGTGTTTACTTTGGGTAAACAAATTAACAAAAAAATCCCCAAGTCTTAATAATTTAAGGCACCAACTTGATTGAGGCTGGTAGAAACTAATGACTCTCACACGGTGATTTCACTCCTAGCCTTGCAGAAGGTGGATGGTGTGGATAGATTCTGTCCATGTGTATATATAACTGGTCCCTATATGCAAGGTGTACGTGTCACTGTAGGCTGCAGAGTGTGATTCAGCTCCCCTAACAGCAGTGGAAAAGGATAGTGCTTTACTTGAATTAGGTTCAGCCTTGAGTACTTGAAGGGAAAAGATGGAGCAGGGATGGTTTGGCTGAGCAGAGATGTCTATGCAGGTGATACCTGGAGGGGATGGGATGTCCTGAAACGTGTGCCATGGAGGGGATTGGGCATAAAAAGCAGGGAGTGATGCTGCAGCTTGTCCCTGAGCGGATCCGCTGCGGGATGGGGACTGGGAAGCATGGGCAGGCAGGGTGAGAGGGGCATTTATACCCCCCGGTCAGCAGGCTGTAGTGCACGGGGAGCTGCACCACTGTGCTCTCCTTAAATTAAGCCAGCTTTGTCCTAAAGCCTTGTCTTGGAGACAATAAGACGCACCCGCTAAAATCTATTGTGCCATTTTTGCAAAGAGCAGCAAAAGTCGCCCGTGCGCCGTCCCCTCCCTGTCCTCCACGCTCATTTGGCGTGCTTGAAGCTGAATTTATTCCTGGGAAGGTCCCCATCAATTTGCCTTGCTCTTTTGTTGACAAGTTTATTAAAAACCTGGGCAACTACATATTAAACTTTTATCAGTGTCGAGGAAGAATACGTCCTTTGAGCGGCCACAAAAGTTATGGATTGGGTCTTAACGTTTCTTGTTCCACCCTTTGGCTGAGTCAGCGTAACAAATAAAAGCTGCCATTTAATTTTTTTCTTTCCCCTTTCTTGAAAGACAGTGTTCCCTTAACAGTGGAAGTAACGGTGTCCAATAATGCAAAAAAAAGGTTTCAGGTCTGGGTAAAAAATCAGCTTTTTTTTTTGTGGTCGTAAGTTTTTAATGATTTGAATTATTAATTTCAACCAGGATTAGAACATGAATCCTGGAGAAAGTTATTGCTTCTTATCTCAGAGCCAATCATTTTGGTAAAATAATTGGTGCTTTATCGTGTTTATCTGAAAAAATGCCCCCCAAATTAATAATGTTTGTTACAAGTGATGTGCTTCCATCCACTGTGACACGAAGGGGCTGGAGAGATGCTTGATCGGGGATGTACCTTTTGTGCTGCTGTGATGTGGAATCTTTGCTCTTTTTCCCTAGTCATAAGATGAAACAAAGAGGAGGCCAATATGTTGCACCAAAGATGTTAAAAATAAAGCGTTAGAATCACATAACCCAGTTCCCATTTTGCCATGCAGCGGAGTTTTTAGGAGTTGAAAGAAGCCTGAAAAATAGTCGCTGAGAAGGAGTTTGAACTGCTGTAACAACAGACAGGCAGGGAAAAAAGTGAGTGTCTGTGGGACTGAGCCACAGCTCTCAAACTCCGACGGATAAATAAATAACCAGCCCTCCCCAAGCAGCATCTTTCTCTGCCTGTCACCGTGTCCAAGGATTTTTTAGTTCTTAAACAGGTTTGCTGGCATAATTTGTCAAATCCAACAGGGAGGTTTCCGTGTGACAGAAGATCATTTTTCACCCCACGGCGGTGCACCAAAGCAGGGCTGTGGGCTCTGAGCAATGCTGGCAGTAGGACAGTGAGTGTACAAGGGTTGGATGGAGCATCATGCCTGCTCCAGGGCATGGCAGACCCCGCTGCTGCTGACACCCAGCCGTGCCGAAAGCAGGAGGGGACCAGTCCGGGCAAATACATCTTCCTCCAGGAGTTTATCTGCATCACCATTTGCTCCAATTATAACTAATTGGACACATATTGCATTTTCATAGCATCTAATTTTCTATTGATTTTTAACGGGACTGCTGGTGTTTGGGACTATTAAGTGGTCTCTCGTATCAGTTGCTGTGTAGAAATGCTGAGTACACTCCCCTGTATGGAATTATGCAGTCAGCACATGTTTTAAAACCTCTTTAATTGTTTGGTCCATAAAATGCACAAACTGTATTAGGGAACGGCTTTGTTCTCTTTTCAGTGGGCGAGCTGAAAAAACAAAATCCAGCTCCACAACTAGTTCCACCTCTGGGTTGGGGAGTTGCAGCTCCCGGAGACCTGCTCAGAGCAAACGGATTTGGAGGGTCCACCTCGGTCCCTCATGGAGCCAGGGCATTTGCAGCTCCCTCCAGGTATCGACGCTCTGCATTGCCAGAACAGATCAGTTCTGTGCTCAAAATAGGACTTTTAATTTTGCAAGAGGCCCAGGACCAAAATTTAGGTTAAGACAGAAATTCTTATATTAAGAGTTGAGATTTTGATCCGGTCACTTCTGATGTTCTTGTGTAACTAAGTGATAAGATGATAATTGTAGGATCTGAGGCTTTATTCTCTGTCATGGATACTGCCAGGTACCTCAGCAATACATCCAAATAAAACCAGGCTATCAAATTAGCTGTTGCATTTCAGCAAATACTCGGTGAAGCAGGGTGAAAGCAATAGTCCTCTGTTCAGCATCATTTAAAGAAGAAAAAAATTAAAAGCAAGATTTAGGGGAGGAACGGAGAGGTGGGCTGGCAAAAAGCATTTCCAGCAAGGCAGAGTGGATCATTGGATCATGGATGTTGGATAATGGTTCTAATAGCAGAGAAGGCAGATAAAAGGTGATGGAAATGAAGTTAGGAGGCAGCTGACTTACCCCGGGGTGCTGGTGAGTTGGCCATCAACTTTCTGCTGTCGCTGGTCATTAGCAAGAGCTCCATTGTGTCTGTGGGAGACAGGTGAGTTCATGGGGGTGTATAAATTAAATAGACACTTTATTAAGTTCAGGTAATAGTTTTGGTTTGAAAGACTGAGTGGCTGCTGCAATGTCAGCAACTACTTTAACTGCACAAAGGACCCGAGTGCTTTTTAATTAAGTCAAATGAAATCCAAGCGAAAGACATTCGAGCCTTGTCTGGAGTCTGCTTTTTGGGTTGAATATTGACAATTTTACAAATGTTAATAAAACATCATCCTCTTTTCCCCTGTAATAGAAGTGAAATTAATATTGGAATGTCTGAGGAAAAGGACAAAAGCAGCGAGGTTGTATTTTCTGGTCTACAAATGGCACATTGTGCAGAACACAGCGGCTGTGGCATTGGTTTAAGCATCCTCACAAAAACACCATCCAATAAAGTTGAATCATCTACAGTACAAGTATGGCTTTTGGGTAGCATAGAATAGCCAAGTGGGAGAGTAGATTTTTTCCTGCATTATCAAAAGCCACTTCATTTGGGGGAAATTTCCTCCAGTTTAGTAATGTTTGGATGGAAATCAAATAACACATTAGCTTGAGGAAAGGGGGGAAAAAAAAACTTCCAAAGCTAATTACAAAGGGAATGTGCACTTCATTAAGATAAAGCTGTAGGAAATCAATGTTCTGTATTGTTGTTTTTTCCTTTTGATTGGATTTTAGAATGATAAATTGTTAATGTATTTGATCTAAAAATGATTTGTTTATTCAGATGAAGAGCAACAGTACTTTGTCCCGTTTGGCCTTTTAGCTTATAATGATAATGGCTTCAAGGGATGCTCATTTCTCAAAAGGGTATCGGGCTGGAATAGGCAGGAGATTTCTGGACTCAGAAGGATGGGCCCTATGCAAGGGTTTGTTGTAGGCTAATTCTATTGCATGTTGAATCTTCTGCTTCATTAGGAATATCGACAAATGCTGATAAATTCTTTGGCTTTTTTTTTGTACTGTCTATAACACGTCTTTATTAGAATATTGAGGCTCAAGTGGAAAGGTTTTCAACAGAGCAGATCCTCTTACGCTGCCTACTACTGATCCCCCTCCCCATGGCAGTGGTTTGGTGAGTGGGGCTTTTGCCTGTAATCGTTTAACAGGGTGGCTGACACCCGGGCCAAAAGCAGAACAGAGCTGTTGGGTTTTTTTTTGCAGTGGTTGACAGAGAGGGAAAAGCAATGCACACGTTTGGTTGGTTGGATTGGCTTTGATGTGCCTTTAACACACGTTGCTCACTCAGCGTGTCCACAGCTCTCAAATGCCACCCTGCCACGTGCGTGGACTTCACCCACGTCTTTTCCAATGAGAGAAATTTTCCAGTTTCATGAGGAAATTATTAGACCTGGCTTCATTTTGGACAGCAAACCTAAGTTGGGTGGGTGGTTTTGAACTCATCTTCTTGCTCAGATGGCTTGCACAGCCTCAGAGCCCAGTTTGGTGGTACCTGGGCTGGTGGGGAGCCATGATCTCCCCGCTGAGAGGCTACAAGACCTGGTGGGTGACAGCCCTCTCCAGCTGGTAGCATGGGCTGCTCTTTCTCAGCTGCTGGGAAAGCCTCACCACCAGAGAGACATCATTAGTTTTGATTAATGGCCTCCAGAAGAGAAAAACTAATTTTCTAAAAAGGAAAACCTCACCCATAACTCACTGCAGAAAATTTAAACAAATTGTTACAGAACCTCCACGCCGACTCCTATTGATTTCAGATGTGGTCCTGGGCACTTCCCAAAGCAGAGCAGAGGGGAGAGGGGAACAGCACTTGTCCCTGGCAGAATGTAATCCCCCCACACACTGCTCTTCCACAATGCTGCTTCCAAATGTCTCTCCCCAAATCAGCAGGACTTGGACAGAACCAGTGTACCCAGGGAGAAGAGCATTTTGAGTGCACAGTGGTGATGCTCTGACAGCTTGGTGCAGGCTAACCCAAAACCCACGTTCCCATCAGGGTTGAGCTTGCAGGTTCAGCGCAGCATCGGTCAGTGATGGCAATTCCACCTCCACCCAATAATTACTTTCCTTTCCCTCTTGTAACTCACCAAAGGATGAATTTAATACTTCCAGGTCTTCACTGTCTAAGTTTCCATTTAGTTCCTTGGCTTGATTGTCTCTTGAAAAGGTACCTAGAGATAACTCGATTAAATTAATTGTGGAGCTCTTTTAAAAAAGCCATTCTCTCCCTCTTTCTCTCTCTCCCTGTCTCTCTCTCCATTTATTTATAGGCAGCTTCAAGTAACGGGTTTGGGCAGTTAAGTGATCTGCAGCACTTACAGCATTTCTCAGGGAGCTCTCATGCTGGCCCACTGGCAATATTCCTGTGTGCAGCGGTTGTAAGCACAGTTTCCTTTCCCTGGCATCACCCTGCAGCATGGGGGGCTGCAAGGAAGTGAGGGGAAAAGTCACCTTTGCCTTATGATGCATGGAAATTCCTTAAATAGGTTACGCCCATGGCAGTGTGCAATCTCTGGGCTGGCTCCAGGTTAAGGAGGAGAGGCCTGATTTTATTGGCCCCCACTGCAGAAACGGTCGGAGCTGCTGTGGTTGTTTTAAATTCTGTTCATGGAGTTGTTCTGGGAGGTGGGGGGTTCAGGGTGCAGGGCTCTCCGGGAGAAATGGGCTCCCCAGAGCTGTAGCATGAACCGTGTGTGAGGAGTCACCTGGCAGGGCTGATGTGGCTTCAGCTATTTGGGGGCAAATTGCCTGATTTTGAGATTTCAAGAAAGAAAAGCTGGTTTTTTTCCATCCCATATCACCCCACCTCCCTTTATTTTCCTTTCCACTCCTTTCCCCTTGTTTTCTGGTGATGGTAAATACAATCACTGCTTGTCTCAAGCAGATCTTCAATCCTCCAAAACCAGTAATTTTAATGCTAGAAGAGAAAACATGGGAGGCTGCAGCATAGAGAGGCAGAGTTTGCTAACCACTCAAAAAGATTTCAGGTATTTCAGCCTTTTCCCTCCCATTTGCCAAGGAGGGCCCCAAGGGGAGAAGAGCTCTGCAGCTCCAAGTTACTGAGCTGCAGGCTGGGCTGGTCATAGCAAAGGACATCTCCCTGCTCTGCCTGCTGCTGCTTGTTAGGTGGCACTTCAGATGCTGAAACACAAGGCATGGAGGAGGACAGCAGAGCATAAAACACTGAAAGGAAGAAGGCAGGCGGTGACAATTAAAGTAGCTGGATTAAAACAATAGTCTTTACTTATGTCACACTGTAATAGCAATGTGGCTCTCCAAACAGACGGAGCCAAATATCAGGTTTAAAAACGCTCCAGGCTGGTGGTTACCACTGCAGACTATTCCACTGCTATTAAACCTGCCTCTTTAATTCAGTCCCGCTCTTCAGCCGTAGCCTCTAAGAAGCTTAAATAAATCCTGACTGCCTGAAAGTGAAGCCATTTGAACCAGTGCAACGTCAGGCAGCAAGTTCAGAAGAGGTCCAGGCAGCTGGGGAAGAAAAGACGCCGAGGAATTCCCCTTTTTTGCTGGCCGCAGCCTGTGAGGCCAAATGCTTTGCTAAAGCTGGTAAAATGGAACCAAATCAACTGTTCAATGGATTTGGTCCCCTTCAACCAGCTGTAGCTGTGCATTGATCTCTCTGATGCACCTTGGAGGATAATACACTTGAAGCAGACTGAGGCAACCAAGGTAGCAGAAGACAAACGGCCACGTGAGCGCCGCCGAGAAGGAAATTCTGATGACTGGCATCTGCAGAGCTATCACTCGGGCTCTAAACTGGTGGGCTGAGCCTGAGTCATTATGTGGTTGCCAGTCAATTCTGCCTAACGGAGACCACTCAAGATTGATAATCTCTATCGTCCTCCTCTATTGATCTCGGCTGTAATTCAGGACTCTGTATTTCAACTGCCGATGCTGTGTGTTTTCGTGTGTGTGTTCGCTCGTGCCCACCCGGGAGCCTCTTGCCTCAGTGTTTCTTCTGCTGCAATGAAGAATAAACATTTTGATCTGAAGTTCCCTCCTTGTGTTTTGTACCTCACGCCGAGCTGCTCGTTCAATAGGCTCTAGTGAAGAAATGGGTTGTTTGGGGGCTATCGGAGCTGGGAATGGGTTAGGAATACCAGGGGAGCTTGGTTAGGAATACCTTAGGAAGCCCTAAAAGTCCCAAAAATGCAATTATCCACAGCCTGTTCTAGCCAACAGTGGTATAGGGTTTTTTTGTTGTTGTTTGGGAGATAAAAGCTATGTTCCTAAAAAAGCATCCCCTGGTTTGACTTTGTTGGTCTAAAAGACTTGTAAAGTGTCTGCCCCAGCCTAGTCTTTATAAGCACTAATGTTATGCTAATGGACCTAAAGAAAATCACTCACTTTCCCATATAATAATGATTGGTGGGAAAGTAAGCTGGGTGTCATCTTTTCCTAACCATCGTAAATCCATAGGACTATCACAAGCTATGAATGTTGCTGGCATAATGAGCCATTTGGATGCACAAGTCTGATGTGAGATTATTCACGTCCTTATTTCTTGATGACACCTGGCCCAAGTTAACCCCTGGCGTGAGAGAGTGCAGAGATATGTCTCTTTTCACACACCAGAAATCTGGTTCTCTTGATTCCATGTCTCTGGTCCTTTAGGTACCATTTAAATGTTCTTACTAGGGCCAAGAGTACTCATGTGCTTCAAGATCAGGAGCTATTTGCTGGATCTGAGGCTTAACATGCATCTAATATTTATGTCACTGGGTATTAAAAGGCAAAGACATCAGAAGCAGTGTTACTGCAGGAGCACCTTTCCTCAGCTAAAAGGAAAACACTGCTCACCCAATTCTGCTAGCTCATTTTTCTGCACTTTAGCAGTGTCTAAACAACCATGCCCAAATCCTCCTGAAGTCTACATGGGGATTTTTTTCCTCACACAGTTCAATTAGATCAGGCACATCCTTAGTACTTCTGCCTGAGAACAAGTTCAGATTGAAAAGGATGCGTGGAGCTGAGAGCTCAGGTCTCCAGCTCTCTCTTTTGGGATCTCTTTTAGGAGAAGTGCCTTCATCAGAACCCAGAAGGAATATTTACTTTTTTTTTTTTTATTTCTTTAAATACAAAAGTAGGGAGCAATGGATGAATTCTTTAAGAAGGATATTTTTCTTCATGCCACCAACTGATTTCTTGGAAGCATGTACACGAAATTACTGTGGGTTTATTTTATTTATTCTTCACAAATGCAACATCTTTCCCAACACCCCTCAATGCATCTGAAAGGGCTTTGATTCCACCTGATAGAAGATACCCAAACCTTTGCAATGTGCATTTGCTGATGTTTGTGCCTGCAAACAGAGGAAAGTGAGCAGCTCCAACACAGCCCTGCCCTAGCACGGAGCCAGTCTGCAGCCATAAGGATGCTCGTGGCTCTCCAGCTGCAGCCACACAGCACAAAGTAGCCAAGTGGCCACCACCTCTGTAGCTCCAAGTCACAAATTGACTCTTTATCTTTCCCAGCCAGTTATTTGCTTGGCAATTAGCAGTGCTGGTTCCTGAGCACTGCCCAAACTCCCGTCCTAATTTTTATCTCAGAAGCATCAAGAGAAGACATCCACTGAGACAGGGATGACTGTGTGAGTAGAAGTTGCTGGGCAAACAGCTTCATGCTGTTGCTGCCAGCCCCAAGAGTCATAAACAAGGAAGGATGGGGATGAAAGCACAAGGGAAGGGGAATCCTCAGCACAAATCCCTAATTGCTGGCAGTCTGGACTGTGAATGATAGCAGGACTCAGGAGGAAAAGGTTGAGTAGAAACAGATGCTTACAACAGGCTGTGGCCTGGGCTTCCAAAACACCACGCTCCTCCCTCCTGCTCCTGCAGTCTGGGCTATTCTCTCTCATTCCCCAGGGCTGCATCCAACGCAAGCAACATCATTATTAAAATTCCTCCTTGGTAATGATAATTAAGTTGCTAAAAAATGTCAAATGGGGAAGCTGGAGGCATCGTGACTTGAGCAAACCCTGGAATGTAAATGAAAACGTTTTCTCCTTCAAGAAGCGAGGTCCATGTTTAGGTCTCCCCAAAGCTACCTGAGCTTTGGACAGCAGGAAAGTTTCCAGTTCTCTTGGAGCTGGAGAAGGGATGAATACACCGGGATCCCAAGAGCTGGTGCCTGTATTTAGATGCTTAAACGTGGATCCCACCTTCAGGCACCCATGCTTGAAGATTACTGCTAGTATCTTTATGGCCTAATTATATCTTTATGGAATGAGAAATTCAATTCACTTAGCAAGGAATTTCTGTAACAATACAGCCTATTATGGTCTAGTCAAGGAAATAGGAGGCCCAAGCAGAAGGCATCAGGTAGACTTCAGGAGAACTCTATAGGGACTGCTAATATATAGGGACAAACCTGAGGCATGAGCCAAAAAAATTACAGATATTCCTCTTAGCGGTTTGTGTTCAGCCTTGCTCATCCCCAAATCCCTCCTGGTGCAACAGCAGAGGTTTGGAGCAGACAGAGCTTGCTCATGGCTGCCCAGAGCAGCCAGGCACTGCCTGGGTCATGAACCTGCCCGTGGTCTGGAAATTGGATCTGCTTCAGGCAGTTTCCCATCAAGCACAGCTCTGAGTGGAAGTTTCACCACTGACTTTGAAAACCCCAGGATCAGGTCCTGGCTAAGTCATTATAAGCCTTTAGCCACCCACCCTTAACTACATCAAATCTAATTGTCCTCCATATCCACTAAGAGGCTGCTCCAGTGGCCCACCAGACACTGCTGGTTTCCTGGAAACCCCATTAGCTTCTCAAACAAGGCAATCCTGAGGACTCAGTCCTGCAAACCTTTTGTGCAAATATTAAATTACAGCGAATAATTAGCAGGAATAATCCTTTTTTACTTGACCCTCTTCTGTAATAAAGACCTTTGTGGGCGAATGCAAACGTTAATTTGAGGAGCAATTCATAATCTCCAGCTGCTAAACACATTGGCCTAAGTACACTAATACTCTGATATCCATATTTATACAGGACTTAAGACAGGTTAAAAACAGACACATTATCTGTCCCAAAGACCTGAGGGAATTCATCAGTCAAGTGTAGGAAGAGAAGGTGGCAAGAGAGATGGTAAAGAAGGGACTCACTTCTACCTTGGATACATCTGCAAGCGTGTCTCTGGGTCGTGCAACCAGATCAGATGGATTCTGTCCAAGGGGGTCTATTGTGTGCATCCTTTGCCTACATCTGTTGGGTTTTTTTTCTCTGAGAGGAGAGGAAAGAAAGGACAAGCAAACCACCAGGCAGATAATTGTTCTGTGCTGACAGTTTGTCAAGTGAAGGAAGCAGAGTTTGAGTGAAGAGATCTGCGTTACCGCGGCGCCTGGGCAGAAGTCTCTTCTCCTCCTCCCAGATGGCATTGACATATAGCCTGAAGGGGCTATCAGGATACAAAGCTAAAGATGGTTAAAGACATTAAAAACTGTACAATATGAGCACCATCTACACCAGGACCGTCGTCTAGGAGGAAGATTCATCCTGACATATTGGGTGGAAGACAGACCTACAGGTGTTCTGTATAGCTAAAGGTATTTTTGAGCTAGACAAAAAAATATATCTATCCCTGCTGCTAACCATGCCTTTTCTAGTGGGTCTTTATTGACTCTTGAAAAACTATGACCAATAAATGTAATGATCTGCGTTCCCCTTTCCTTCTGAGTGAATGATAGCTCCTGCTGGGTGTTTATCACTGACTGCAATGACTGGCTCGAGCTGTTCATGGCTAACTCCACTTCCCAGCAAGCTATTGAATGCATCCTCTTCATCACAGGGCCACCAGGGTTTCCCAGGTCCTGCCAGGACCTCTGTTCTAATAAGGAGCATTTCACTCAGAATAAGACTGTAAATCTTGCCATAGGATGGAGGGAATTTGGATTTCTGCATGCCTTGAGTTTGGTGTTGTGTGAATCGCTGTAATTTACCTGGCTTCATACTCCTGCATTTTTTTTCATAAGCTGCACAGCCTTTTTGTACAGTGAGTGCAGCTGGAGGGATGGAGAAGTGCAAAGAGAGGCCTCCACCTGCAGGGTGGACCACTTTTCCCCCAAAAGTGATGGAAATGTCAATGCTATTGACACAACCCCTAATTAAAAATGACTGCCATAATCACGCATACAAAAGCCTCAGGACATTAGTTTGGATTAAACATAAACAGCAAGATGTGCTGCGTGTGTTTCCCAAAGGAATACAGAGCTGGATGGTGGTATCTGCTGTATCTCCAGACGAGAACAGAAGAAGGGCACCTTGGGTTCTACACACGAGCTGCTCCTTTGCCACCCAGCCCCGACGAGCTGTGCGACGGCAACTGCCTGCACGGCCTGAGCTATTTGCAACCCCGAGATGGAACGTCTCCACGGGTACTTCTTTGGCTGAGGTTTAAGCAAACGTCCTTTGCTTTGTGTTTGAGGTGGCCAGAGAGCACGTGTGTGGCTGGCCGTGGCAGCCTGGCGGGTTCCTGCATTGCCTCAGTCGCTGCGGCGGTGCTGAGCTGTAGGAACACCCCAGCCTGGCGTGTGGATAAGTCCTCCTTTACTTCCCAAGGAATAAAATCCTTCATTTTGGGGTATTCAGCAAACAGAATTACAACAGAGAATAACTCGTCAATGCGCCATGTAAACTATTTTCTTTTGCAATTGGTCTGCCTGGATTGGGCTGACTGACTCCCTGTTTTAATGTTCGCCTGCTCTTACCTCATGCTTGTGATACTAATGTGCACCCAGGCATCTCAGTTGGCTATAGGCAGTTGTCTTTTATCATCCAACACCAAAATTAAACCCTGGGATGTTTCATGTGGTCCCAGGATTGCGCCACAGAGCTGGGGCTGAGCATAGAAGCACCACCAACAAGCTGATGGGCTACAACAAGCTGAGTGATGAAGGCAGAGCATGGACAGTCTTTCTTTTGAAGGTACAAGAGGTTGAACACCAAGGACTTCTTTTCTACCTCCATGTGGGACAGTTATCTCACATCACCCCACACCTCCCATTGATGACATTTGCCTCCAGCTCTTTCTGCACCTCCCCACCTCCAAATCACTTTGTGCAGTGGATGACAGATAGCTTCTGCTTTCTCCTTTTGCCACTGAGGGGGGCAAAAAAGAGGGAGAGGAAGGGATATGAAACTATTTCCAAAGTATGCAAGTGCTCAGCCTGATGTCCTGCCAGGGGTAAGAGGTGTCCCCACGCTGCACTAGTTCAGGAATAATGAATTGTCCTGCAGTCCCTCCTTGCAGTGGTGAGAGGAATTAATTTCTATCTCCTTTCACTGAGGCAGCTCATTCTCCCAGGCCTGGGCTCCTCTTTCCCCAGCCTCTGTCATCCCCTTGCTAAGGGACACTTGATTACTGGACAACTTGACTAATGAGGTAAATTCCCAGATTTTAAGGAGAATTTCCAACCTTGAGCCTCCTTCTCCCTTCCTGTGCTAAAACTCCTCTTTTGTGAAATTCCAGCGTGCTCCGTGCCTTGGGAATGAAGCACAGCAATGAAATACAAGTAGAGTTTTGTCTAGTACTGTAGCATCATATTCCCAGATGGACAGTAATCACAGCTAATTTCTCCTATCTATCTTTGCAAGAGAGTTTGGGAGTTTTACACAAAGAAAAGGGCAGGGAGGGGAGAAGGGAACATGTTGGCTGTTTAGGTATTTAGGGGAAAAAGTGGATCACCTGGAAAGTAAACACATAATTCATCTTTCCATGGTGAGGAGCTCAGCCCAATGAACCAAAAAAGCTTGGGAAGGCCAAAACCTGGGACAACCCTTTGAGCTGGGATGTCAGTCAGAAAAAGAAGCAGAAAAAGAAACCAAAACATGACTGTACCATTCATGGTAAAAAATCCCAAGGGTTTGCTGCTTGTGATGATGTTGGGGGATGCAGTTCCCTGATGTTCGTAAGACAGTTTCATCTCCTGTGAGTGACGCTGGAGTTGAGTCTGGTGGAACACCCTCACTTCACTTTGGAAAGGAGCATTTCATTCTCAGCTTTGTTGGAAGTTCTGAAGGCTTCCCACTAATACCTTTCCCTAATTTTAAAAATTGGATTGTTACATTCAGCATGCAGTTTGACACTGGAAATTTTTATGTGGGGTGTTCGTAGGTTTTCAAGTATGGACAAATTTGATTCATGAGTGGATTAATGTGACGCATTTTTTAAATGGAAAACTGACATAATTTTCCATCAGAGACTCGCTAATAAAGCACATTTACTGGGTTAATTCATTTTTTCTCAACTAAGTGCACTGCATAAGGTATAAAAATACCAAATCAATAGCCAAAGAGTATATAAAAACGAGACTGAGTGGTCAGAAACCGTGTGTGAGCCACCCTCTCTCCTAGGCTTCTTGGAGGACTCTGATTCCTGTTTCTGCTGCAGAAAGACCCATTCCCAAAGTCGCCCCAGGACTGCCACGCTGCAGAACCCCAGATGTCCTTGCAGGTCCCAGAGGGAAGCGGGTGCAGCCAGCCACCTGCTTCCAGGGGTCTCGTGGCATCAGCTCTCCTGCAGCCCTCCCTATTTTTAGAAGCAGCTAGTTTGAAGGTGCTGGGTTTCTCTTCTTTATTAGTGTTTTATTATTATGATTATTGCATGAGGAACTGGGTAGCAGGAACGTGAGTAAAAGGCAAAGGCATCTTCCAGCACATTTGTGCAAGGAGCATGTCCCAGCCTGCCAGGGAACCTGCACAAACTCCCCTTTTCTGTTTTTCTGTTGGAATACAGCAGTGTTATTTCAAAGAAAATGCCTGCACAGCCTTCTCTCTGCAAACACTGCAACCATCATTCGATCAGTGCAACTCTCTCGTGTGAGCTAATTTAACAAGCGGTTGCTTTGCAGGCTGTGGAGAATTGCCTCTTACCTAATAATTCTGCTAATTTGCTTAACTTTCCCAGATTGCAAACGGCCCGACTCTGAACAAGCAGCTTTCTAAATGAACCCCCAGACAATTTCTTGACAAGAGGGGAAAGAAAAGGTGGATGGCTTGGGAGGTTGAAGCTCAGAGTCTTTTATTTTTGACCTTTGGGCCAGCGTTCAGATTTGCTTGTTGGGAAAACTGCACTCAGGATATATTTTCTTCAGGGATTCACGCTACCCTTTTGCTTGTAATTATTCTCACTTGATGTCTTCCATGAATTAAAGATGCTTCTATTAGTGAGCTCCAGTCCTCTCAATTACCTTGCTAAAGTCTCTTTATTTGTGGCTGTGAGCTACACCACCAGGACTGCCCTCCTTGCAAAGCTCTTGGTTGGTGGCTTACAGGCAGAGAAATAAGGAATGTATATGGGCAATACAAATGTCTGAGCAATCCCAGAAAGAAATGAAAACTGCAGTAAAGGTAAATGTCAGACTATTTAAAGACAATGTTAACTATTGATTTTTTAGAGGAGACTACCTCTTCAAAGGATGGCGAGCTTGCCTTCAGATACGGACGAGGCAACCTAGATGGATGGCGGAGAGAGGCAGCTGGGAAGGCAGAGATTTTCCCAGGGAGCAAAAATAAACCCTTTATGAAGCCTTTGGGATTAAAGAGGTGGCTCAGTTCTTCCACAGTGTCCACCCTTCGACCCATTTAAGCACCATGTCTTTTCCAAGAAACAAAGGGCAAAGAAGCGCTGATGAGCAATAAAGAGATAAGCAGCAAAGTCCTCGTTTCACCGGCGATTTCCAATGAAAAATGAACCCTCAAGCACACCCAGTGATTTGTTGCCTAAGTGGCAAAGCTCACCCAAGCTCTTGATTTTGCTTCCAGCGGAGATGCTCATTGCTCATTCTCACACCCTGGAGCAACTCGGGCTCATTACGCGGGCGCTCGATCTTGCCGACGTGTTGGGTGGGATCTGCTGGTGCAGAGACTGGGGAGCAAAAAGGGGGGAGCAAAACTGGCATTTTCCCTGTACCTACAGCCAGGAACTTGTGGGAAATTATAAAAAACTTGGCAATTTTGTATTATCTTTTAGTGCAACAGGATAGGCTGTGCTTTCATATGGTTTAAGAGAAAAATCAAGCTTAGAATAAGAGCTTCGTTTTTTAAGAAACACATCTGTGTATACATATATCAGAAAAAAAAGCATATATACATGCATACAGATTATATACAATTTCTCATGCTGTGATATCCCTGCCAAAGCACCCGGGAGCAGATATTCCTGGCCTCGGATGCGTGTGTCTGCAGGGAATTGTTGCTTTCACGCTGTAGTGCAGAGATGATGCTATACATGGTGCTTCGGGAAAACGGCACGATAAGAATTTAGTTAGGGGATTTAAAGGTCTTCCAGCCCTGCCTTTTCAAAAAGGGAAACTTCTTATCTCAATGGGTGTTTTGGAACTGGAGGCATGAAGGATCTAATCCAGTGAAGTGCGGTGTCAGTGAGGGCAAATGAGTTTTGTGTTTGGATACAACGCTTCTTTCAGAGTCTGATTTGGGTCTTAGAAGAAAAATTATGATACACACCCCCACAGCAAAGGAAAAGGGGGATGCTGGGGCATCATTACTGACTTGGGCAGGTTTTGAAGTGGGTAGATGAGAGGAACAGACCCTCCCAGTGCCCTGCATTTCCCCTCTACAAGTCTTTTGAGTGCTTCAGTTTGAAGATCCCCACAGGGTTTATGGATTGCCTTCTTCAGCAACCAGCTCCAGTGCCAGAAACCCCCAGCTCCTGGTAGCTCCCAGACACAGCTCAATACGGTACTACTGCCTGGGGTAACTTTTGGTTTAGATGTATTATTTCAATAAGGAGGTCTTCAGACAGTGGTAACTGACAGATGATGTAATATTTGAATGCGATGTTCATCTGAATTTTATTTTCTGATGTTTTGACTCATTGACTTGATGTCTCTCTATTATACACACACCTCTGGAGATGTTGCTGGCAATGATTATGCATAGCATTGAGTTAGTGAATAAAACCACTCCAGGAACTGCTTTACAGATCACAGGATCGTTTTCCCTGTAATTGTCCCACAAATGGTGGAAGTTATATGGTGAGAGCAGCGTGCTCTGACAGACTGCATATTTTTCCAGTGTGCATCGGAACTCACTTTGGCTTCTGAGACTTATTCCTGATGATTCTTGGGGATTTAACTTTAAGACCAATGTATTTTAGTATCCATATACGCTCCACTGTTCATGTCATCCGGCAGCAACTGAGGATGAGCTGTCTCCTTAATATGGATGAGCCACCAATTTATCTAAGTTATCACCTCCCAATCTCTCATTCGTCTCTACTGTTAACTGCTGTGTTTCTGACATCCATACCTAAACTATAAGCAACTTCTTCTCCTTCAATTGAAACCATAAGTAATTTTTGGCTGGAAGTTCTTCTCATGTTATATAATGGCTTCTTCATCTCCCAGCTGGAATTCAACCATCAGGTGACTGAAACAGGCTCTGGACACTGCATTTTAAAGCCACGACATTGTATAGATCCACGCAGCACACTAAATCAAAAGCCAGGGTGTGTTTCCACCACCTGAAAATATATAACCAAATTAACATGTCCCAGGCTTACTTTGAGCAACTCTGCAGCCCTGGTTGTGTGCAACCCAGGAGCTTGACTGCAAAGTCAGCAATACTTCCTCCCTTCCTGATGCATTCCCAAACCAGCAAAACTTAGCCCTGCTCCTGGTATTCTCTTTATAGAAGGTCCCGGTGGTATTATGTATCAAATAAAGGTCTCATTACTTAGTTTCTAGTTCCTTCATGCCATCGCTCTCATTAATCATCCTGTTCTTCAAGCCAGTGCTACAAGCCATTAGAATTGTCTGTCTCCACACCTCTACCTTAGAGATTCCCCCCCTGCAGTTCCCCTGCCCCTCGGTGCCACACATGCCCTGGGGAGCATTGCCCTGTTAGGGACCACTGCTGCTGGATGACTGGGGACGTTGTGGCCATGAACTCTGGGTTTGGGTCTCAATGCAAAGGGATGGTTTCCTTTCTGCCCAGCCTTGT
Source organism: Merops nubicus (assembly GCF_000691845.1). Lineage (NCBI taxonomy): Eukaryota > Metazoa > Chordata > Aves > Coraciiformes > Meropidae > Merops > Merops nubicus. The sequence continues at coordinate 38,589 of NW_008628134.1, read as the reverse complement.
CTAGGGATGCTCCTCTTGCTGAATCCCCTAACGCCGCCAGCTTCGTGCCATGTAGCACCACTAGATGCAGCCCACTCCTAGCCAAAAAGGAAAACTTATTTGCACCACAAATCTGTTAATTTTACCTCTGGTTTCCCTCCAAAAAAAAAGAGAACAAAGAACCTGCATCACCTCCTTCTCCCCGATTTGAGTTCCCATTTGATTTTGTTTCCAGGGAGCTCTGAGGTGCAGCACAGATCCCTCGGCAGGGTCCCACTGGGCATTTCCCCTGGCAGAAACGTTGCAGCCCACACAGCTCAGCCCTGCTCCCACTCTCTGCTGCCCCATCCCCTCCCCGCAGCAGCACTCCTATTTGCAGGGTGGGACCCAGGGAGTTTGCCACTTTCTCCGGGTAATATATTTTTTTCAGGAGCACAAATGTCTGGCTTAAAGCAGTGGAATGTAATTCTCTTTGTGCTGAGGATGAAATGCAAAAAGGTGAAAGAACAGGGGACAGCAGATCCCTCCTCAGCTCTGTGAATTCACCAAATTCTGTGGTTTATTAATTTTAATTAGCCTTAATATGGAATTAATATGTAAGCATGTGTGGATATATAAAAGCACGTATGAATTCATGTAATGACACATCATTATTTTAGAATTTGGCATTTCTGAACAGGTAATTAAAATAGTTCATTGTTGATTAATCACTTGCTAAATAAATTATTAGCGATATCACTGTTAGCATTATGTTTATTACTACAATTTAGAGAAATTAAGGCAGTTCACTTACATTAAATTAAACATGAAAGCACAGATGTAATGTACCCTAGACAATATCTATTTACTCGGAGAACAAATGTGATGTGTGCATTACAGTACATTTGCTAGGTCATACATCTTGGATGGCCTCTTCGTGTCACCACCAGAAACTTAATACAGACGATTCCCATCTCTTTCCGTAAATATAAAAATAGGATCTGCTGGACTTGAGCACTTTGCTCTGCACTGCAGCGTGCTCCAGGCAGCTCTGGCTGCTCTGCAGAGGCTCGGAGGCAGCTCGGACCCGCGTGGGATGGAAGGTGGATCTGCGGCGCTGCGTGCCGGGGGCATGAAGAGCCACACCAAAGGCATCCCCTTAAAATCCAGAAGTGGGAGAGAAAATCAAATTTTTCACTCCTTCACCAAGACCCTGGGCCGGCGTTAGGAGCCAGATTGTAGCCAAATGGCACAAAAAAAAAAAAGGAATAAAACTCAGCCTGACTCTACAAGGTGCTTAAGGCTTAAACAGATCGTTTGAGTATAAGTGAAATTTGATTTTTAAGCAGCTCTCTGCTGGGGTGGGGAGAGATTTTTGTCCTTTGGGGAAATAGGTATCCCCCTTGGTTTTGAGAATTGTTTTGTCCGGAGGACATTCAGCCTGGAGTCTAAGGGAGCGACAGGGAGAAGTCAGCAGAGAGGAAGAGGACACTGAGCACCTCATGGCACGTTTTCTGGATGTCTCTCTGTAGTTTTATAGCTATGGGAAATAATCTATAATTAGGTGTATAAAATAGCTCTCTGATCTCTTTGCTTCCGGCCCAAAAGAGCACAAAATTGATAACTCAATTATCGCTGCTGGAAATACAAATAAATTAAAAAGGAGGTGGTAGGAGGAACTCTAACGGAGGGACACCCATGCGGCACGGCGGGTGCTGCTCTTTAATTGGGAGCTCAGAGGCAATTAAAGCCCCGGGGCTTGGGCTGGAGCAGGAGTGGGTGCAGACAGAGCTCTTTGCCCTCAGACACATGGGAACAGTCACACGCAGCGTGGTGGAGCCCCATGTCCCCCCCGAGCTGATGGCACAGGTTGGCAGAAGCACTGGGGATGGTGGTACCACCTCCTCAATCCAGGAGTAAAGCTGGGGTGAAGGCTCTACAAAAGGTGACATCCTCCAGGAAGAGGAGGACCCGTTGAATGACTGGTGAGCTGAGCTTGGTTATGGGATGGGGAAAAGCAGGGCTGGGTTTGAACAGTTTTCAGCATAAGAAAATAATTAGTGCCTAATCCTCTTCCCAGCAAATTCCTGGAGTTTTTGTTCTGAGTTTACGGGCAGGGCATCGTAGAATATCAAGGGTCGTCTTCATTTTTTTGCCAAGTCATCTAGAATTTACAAAACCCCCTCTCTCCACAGAGGCTTGTTTTTAATGACTCCTGTGCTGAATTAACAGTCTGCACCGGTGTGACAATGACAACAGTCACTAATGACCACCCTGTTTGTCTAAGCCACATGCTGAGCACTGATTTCACTCCCTGCCATAGGCTCTCTTTGCAAAAAGGCTTCTGGGTCTTTTTAAGCAATTTAAAATGTGTAGGATGAGCTGGTCTGTCCATCCCTGCTCCTTTGATATTTTGCTGCCTGGAAGTGTCCTTGAGTCAACAGGGAGCACCTGTAGGGAAGTGTGACCTGGAATGATGTGAAGAGCAGGAGGAGAAAAGCCTTTGAAATGTCATATCCCATTCTGATGACCCATTCAATAATCAGTGGATTTATATTTAAACAATCTGCCCTTCGATGCAATCTCATCCAGATCAGAAGGGCAAGTGCAGTTTGGTGGAAAGGTCTGGTTTTATTGGGCAACACACTTCATGGCCCCATGGAGAGCACATGGCTCTGTGGACACATGGGATACGTGCAGGTGTTATTTTATAAAGGAAAGCAAAAGTACTCCAGATGATCCCCAGAACCTTCATGCCAAAAATCATTCCAGTGTATCACATTGAACAGAACATCTTCCCCCATGAAATTGCTTCTTGGATGAAGAAGAGCAAAGCTTTAGCTTTGTGCAGTGCCACGCAAAGCCCAGCCAGGGTCACCTCTTCTCACTCCTCCCACTCACCCTGCCCTCAGGAGTGCAGTGCTTTTCTACTGGAGCAAAACTGGGCAGCCCAGTAAGATCCACTGTATGATCATGATGGGTTTTTACTCAGGCAGCAGCATTGCCTGTGAAGAAACCCAAATCCCATCATCCTTCCTCCGCCCGTGGCGTGGGGCAGATGTTAGAGCAATTCCTTCTGAAAGCTTTTAGCTCCTGTAACCCATGATTTATATTTGTGCTGTAATAGCCAGATCTGGCAATAAGAGCAAGGATTGAATTGTTTTAACCAAAGTAGCCTTTTCTGCATTCAGATCGATCTGCTAAGTTCAGATGATGGAATAAAAGTCTGGATTTGGCCGTGTTTTTTTGTGTGCCCCGAACAAAAAGGGACAAGTCGTTTCAAAAGAACCAGCTTGGCATCCTAAAACTTTTAATATCTGCATAACTAAAGGCAATAGGAACAGCCCAACCTGAAGAAAAAGGGTTTTACGGGAATTAGTGTCTCGCTGTCACATTTGTAAAAGGGACACATGCATTTTTCAGATCTTTGCACATTAATGGCTGTATTTGATTCAAAATACAGTCAGTGAACCTTCAGTAAATGGAATTAAATGGTATGTGTCTGATTTGAGGGTGACAATCCACCAATTGTTTCTTGTTTGAATTACTACCTGCGTGGCTGGGCACAGCGGTAATTGAAGCTATAATGTTTCATTCCTCTTTAGCTATAATTTATCTGAAAAGTTCATTCACTGCTATTCTATTCTCTTCTCCTTCCTCAAATATCCCCCTTTACCAATACCGTGCCATCAGGGACCGCATCCCTTTTGTGTGCCAAGATTTTGATCTGGCTTAGGCTCAACAATCCACGAGCAACCAGCGTTTCACTAAACCAGCCCCATCTGCCCCCCTCTTGCTCTGGCCAGGGGTGACTAGTTGGGGGCTCAGCTGCTCTGCAGGACACGGAGCTCCTTTTATTCAACCTCAGGTCCCAGGTGCCTATGGCTCAGGTGCAAATCCTTACAAGGTTCTTCCAATTTCCCTTCAAAACCAAGAATTTGCAGGGTTTTTTTGAGACCATCTCATTTTGTGCGATAATTACCAATTGCAGGACCTGGACCTACCTGTGCAGCAATAACTGCAAATTAATAGATACCAGAAGTTACTCTTTCTTCCATCTGTGGCTTGTTTTGTTGCTTCTCGTGATTCTTCCACCCTCTACAGAGGTGGGCATATACTGGGGCTAACAAGTAGATTGCCTCTCTCTTGACACTACCCATTTATAAGCAATTTCTAGTCTGTTTTCACTCAATATTGATAAACAGAAGAAAATTGAATGTATTTTATTCATCCATAAAGTCTGACATTTCAAAAGATGGAATCAAATTATCCTCCTCATCTATCTGGAGGTGGCTGGATTGCTGGCTAGGTACGACTCTACGCCCACAGAATAATGACACCTAGTAATGACACAATTTCTGAGGTTTCAGGACTATCTGGTCTGAGACAAGGTTATTTTCCTCACAAATAATATGACCCACCGAAGCCAAAGTCTGTGTCCCAGGATGACAGCACTTCTTTCTCCCATAGGACTAGGCTGGAAATCCCTGTGAAGCCCTTGCCAGCACTGGGTCATGTTCTTGGCAGAGGCATTTCTACAAAGACATTTGCATCTTCTTGAGTTGATGCCACTGCCTGTGGTCTGTTTTTGATGCAAGAGTGATGAGCCTTGGATTTTGTCCTTGCTTCTGGGGTGATTTGGATGAAAACCCCATGTGGTTTTCATGCAAGTTGTCTGGGAACGTGATGGTGCTGTGAGGAATTGCAGGGAGAGGCAGAGCTCTCTGCTGCCTGCAGACACAGAGGGGTGGGAGAAAGAACAAAGAGGAGGTCATAGGAAAGAATATAATGAGAATTAAAAGATAATCAAGGCTGCTGGTCCTAAATACCACAGTGGTCATAGCTGGTGAGCCCATGGGAAAGCCAAGTGCTGGAGTAAAGCTGGCAGCTGAGGTGGGGCTGCAAATCTTGAGGACGTGCTGCAGGGAGGGTCCTCAGCACCTCCCAGCCCCAGGGCTGGTCCAGACACAAGATATGCAGAGATGCTTGTACTCTGGGAGCTATTCATGGCAATGCTATCCCAACCTCCACCTCCACCAGGGGGATCCTGGCACCTTGACAGAGCATTTGCGTTTAAAACCGGGCTGAGCTAAGGAGATGGGTGGAGAATAGCAATGAGCAAGGACAGGGTGGCATCTAGATGTGGAAGGAGTGTGGGAGCCCATGAAGAGCTGGGGAAGGGGTGGGGATAGAGTGACACGGAACTTCTGAAGGAGAGGTGCTGAGAGGGGAACACGTCACCCGAGGGCAGAGGACAGTTCCTCCCCTGGGAATTCCCTACGTTTCCAGAAGGACCCCTTGATCCCTGGGGTGATGGTGGATCAGGGGATGGAAGTCTCTCCTCCAGCCTCTTCTAGACCCAAATGCTCTTGAGTTTTCCCTTCCAAAGCTGATGATGTCACATCCACCAGTGCAGGCAGTCATAAAGTTCTTTATGGGCTCAAATGCAAGTAACTGTGCTGGCCAGCGAGAGAAATCCCAACCCAGGTTGTGGCACTATTGTCTCTAACCAAATCCCCAGCAGCAAAAGTAATCCCAGATGCCTTAGATGGGAATTTCACCCAAAATGAGACCTCAAGAGTTAGTCTACAATGCTCTCCTGTACTTTCACACACAAACCATTCCATGCACACAGTCTGTCTTTGTTTGCAGCTGTATTTCTCCACGCCTGGAGTCACAGAGCTGTACTAATTTAAACCACCCTTTGCCTTTTCCAGTTAACCTACTAAATTATTTTTTTTTTCCTTTTTGCTTGTCTTAGAGTGCAGCCTGAATAATTAGAGCAAGTGGCTGCATTTCTCAAAATAAAACTGGGATTTGTAAGTGCCAAAGGACGTCGGCGGTGCTGGAAGGGAAAGGTAATTGACATTCCATTTGGGAAAACTCTGCAAAAATTCGGGCTCTGGGTGCTTTGGATTTATTGTTAGTGGTGCAATACAGGCAGGGAGTATGATAATCCTTGGAAGCAAACAAACAGCACAACCCAAAGCAACCAAAGCAGAAGCTGAGCTCGGCTGTGAGTCTGACAGCAGGGAGGGATGGCTGGGACCTGGCTGATCTTCCAGCTCCTCCGTACCAAGGATGTTAGGACATTACAATACCAAAAAAAAAAAAAAAAAAACAAACCAAAAAAGTTCCTCTAAATGGGGCTGGAAGGTCTCATTGCCAAACCCAGGACCCTGCAGACAAGGCCCATGAGGGGCTGTGTGCCCCTGGGGTGCTGGGGCTGGGGGGTCCTGCTGCACACAGCGATGCTCAGCCACCCAGTGTTGATCCACTCCAGGCTCCCTTGGGCCTGCCAGGATTTCCAGAGAAGTGACAGAGAGAATTTGTGTGGCATCCCACACCCCACTGTGCTGAGAGGAGAGCCTGTCTGTTCCCCAAGTCACAGATAGCTAAATACCTGTATGTGTGAGATATAGATAGATCTATGCATCCACGCTGCTGCAGATTCTGTGCATAAGTGCTAGGTGCACAGCCCTGATTAACCCTTGCCAGAGTCACCCCTCTTGCAGCAATATATGCATTAAATGATACCCTTAGGAGATGAGTTTGCACCAGCTTTTCAGCAGCTTCTGCTGAAAGGGAAAGCTCTGCTGTCCTTGCCCTTGGGATATTTCCAAAAGGGAATAAAGCGTTGTCCCTTAGCCCAGTCCCCTGTGACAAACTGCTTGGTCTTTCTGAGCTGGGCACTTGCTGTTGGCACTTGTTCCAGGGCTTTGCAGTACGTGGCAATCCAGCCTTCACGGATTAGGGTGTTTTGCTCCCAGTTGGGTTGAAGCAAAAGCTCAGCTACCGCTCATTCTTCTGCAGTTAACAGCAGCTCCTGCAGTATCCCGAGCACCAAACTGTTGCAAAAGGAATAATATTTAAAGCAGAGTTTGAAAATCGAAATTAAAGCGTTTGGGGCAGTTTTCCAGTGAATCCCCTTCAGCTGCTCATTTCCTGGAGGCAGAGGAGAGTCTGCTGCCTCAGCTGCTTTTGAAGGTGCTGCTCCCACCCCAGGCTGTGCAAGCTTTTGACGTTGCCACATCTTTAAGTACCCGACCAACCACACACCTCGTTTCTGCCCAGCCTCTCTCCTTTCCTATCTGGTGATTTTGCAAAAGGGTATCTCCAAATCTCCCCGTGTTGTACCTCTGTTTCCAAACTGCAGTTGGGTGTCTTGTGGTTTAAGTGCTGCTCAGAGTGCAGCAGCTGTGGTGCATCAAAGCAGCTGAGTTGCTCAAGATTTGCCTCCAGTGATACCAGGAACCAGGAGCACAGTGTTAGATGTGTTGAAGTGAAGGACAAATAGACTTGGGAGCATCAGATGTGGGGAAGGGGCTGGCAGGCTGCACCTTGGGGCCCCTCCACACATACTGCCTTGGACATCGGGGTCCCTGGGCCAGTACTTCAGGTGCAGTTGGGGTTGATAGTGGAAAGATGTCATGGTGGCACGTGTGGGGACACGTGCACACACCCCAGGAGAGGGTCCAACCACGGCTGTAGCTCCAGGGGTGCTTTGGGAATGCAGTGTAATAATGAGATTTAAAAAGAGCCTGGGAATCATTTCATTCACGATTATCTGCAAACCACTTATCCCACGAAAAAGCCTCTGCAGGGAGCCAGGCACGGGGCAGGGCAGCTCCAGCAACACTCAGCTCCAGTCACAAAGATTGTCTTGAAGACCCTCAGCATGCTGCCGAGGCACCACGACCTCCTGCAGCTGACGACAGAGGGAGGTTTGAGCTGTGGAGCTGGGAAGGGGCAAAGCCCCTGGTGGGACGGTGATGGGGGAGCACCGAGGTGCTGCAGCCAGGACACCTGAGCCACCGTGGCTGCCACCAGAGGCCACACAGGTCCTGCAGTGGCTGAGCTGCTGGGGGCTCTGGCCACCACGTGCTCCCCCATAATTCCTGACCTCGAGTCGAAAGTATAATTCTTTCTGCCACGGCTGACATTTAGCTGTACAGTGATCCTTCCAGGAAATTGCCATCATTTCAGTTCTGCTCCCAGCTACTGTTCTGATTTATATTTTTGTTTTTATCCAATTTTTCTGACTTGTTTTCCTAGGGTGGACAAAATGTTCTCACTCAAGACAGATGACAGTTTGCCGATAAGAGGAGCAACTTATCACCCACAGCTCCGATCCTTTCTCAAATGCTTAGTCTGTTGGAACAGCTTTAAAGTCTAATGTGATATTGTAGGTTAGCCCCAAATCTGCTTTCCCTCCTGTATTTCATACTTTATGCTTCCGAGCATCAGTCCCTTTAAAACAAAACACTTAATCTTTTTCAGATCATCCCTGCTCTCCTTCTCCACCCCTGCCCCCTAATTTAACTGTTTTAAAACTTCTTTTGGTAGGACAAATAAAAGAAGCACCGTAGATGAGTGACCTCTTGGAAGCTTGGTGTCCTTGAATCTAACTTTAGAAATCATTTGTCACAGGCACAGAAATGTGCACTGCAATCAGAATTAGCTGCCAGAATATTTTTTTTTCCCAGACAATTATATTGTAATTTGAGTGGCATTCTTCATAATAGTTCAGGTTTTCCAGCCTTCCCCCCATGCCCAAACAAACCACGCACTAAAAAGGAAAAATTCTGTCCTATTCTGGTTTAAAAACCCCTTTTTTATAATTTAGTGTATGGAAATTAAAAAAAGAGAGAGAGACATGGAAGTTGAACAGCTTTGAGCTCTGGAGATAAGCCCAGTAGGCTAAGAGGGTGTTACACAGTTGGTTTTAGTTCAGCAAAAACAGGACATTCTACCAGAACTGGGTGAATAATTTACAATTAGTAATTTGAGCCAGAAAAATTCAGGTTGTTTCAAAACTTGCAGCTTTACTAAGTGGAATGCCCTCTTCTGCTGGTGAGTTTTATGCTAGCAAAGCACAACATGCTCTGATCGGGTGCTCTCGCTGTTTGAAATTGCAGATTTTTTTTCATTTCACCCCAGAAAGCCCCTGAAATCCTTTTGGGAGCTCCCACTCCCACCCAGAGTGATTACTGGGGGGTTCTCAGCACCCCAGGGTACACAGGGTGTGAAGAGTTTGTTCCTGCTCACTCGATTTGGATTGCGGGTGAGAACTGTAGAGGAAACTCACTTGAAATAATACATTTTGGGGGAAAAGTCCAAAATCCTCTCCCGTGGATTTGGAAGGAAGGGGGTTGGTGGAAAGCAAAACTGCCTGTCCCTCCTTGCTGCTCAGTGCCAGGGGAGGGTCCATTTATCAGACGTGCCAGAGCATCTCTCCTGGATGCCACCACGGAGCAGCTGCACCTGAGCAGCACAAACTCCTTCCCAAAGGGGAATTTGCAGCTGGCTGAGGCAGAGCTGGGCTGAGCATCCCAACAGGCACAGCACCAATCCTGCCGGCCTCCTGCAAACCCCTCCCAAGGTCAAAGCCCACCGAGCAGCACCAGGGAGCCTCCAGGGACCCCTAAGATGAATGAAGTGTGGAATTCAGGTCTAAACACATGGACGGCCAACAAGGTGCCTCTTCCACACCCAGTTGTCACCTGGAAATAGGGCATGTGGTGTCTTGGAAGGGCACGAGCTTCATTTTCCTTGGATTTGAACCCCTCAGTGCTGGCAGCTCCCCCTGTGTAGAGGGAATTGAAGGAGACACGTTCCTGTCCCTGTGTGATGGAGTGATCCTCCTTCCAGTAAATAAATGTCTCTGTGTGTACTTCTCTCTCATATCTGAAGAGGAGATACCGTGTGCCTGGCTTTTTCAATTTTTCATCCTCCAGGGGAAAATGTGATAGGAAAAGCCTAAAAATTAAAAGAAGACAGAGTGAGCAGCCATACCTAGCACCTTTCTCAGTATAATCCATCCAATTATTTTCCTTCCTCTGCCCTTTCTAATTTGAAAGCTTCCTCTGAATGTAGGTCCCAGGTCAGCAAGGCATTAAGGCATGCCTGAAGTACCTCCACTTTAAACCATATCCCATGGAAAAGACACTAATCATCTCTTGCATCTTCAGCTAAAGACACAGCATTTTATCTGGGATCCAGAGAGGATCTATAAATATCAGCCCATCTCACCACCAGGCAAGGGCTTGGTCCATTATAGAAATGGGGAAACTAAATTATGGAGCTGGCTGTGGCTGGATCCATGGTTAATCTTTATAACAGGAGAGAATTAAACCAAAATCTGTGTCTAGCTGAGGTGGCAAGAGCTCCAGAGGATACATGCAATGCAGACACCAGGGAAAACTATCCCCATAAGGATGCACCAGAATAATCCCATCTTCTCCAGATTCTCTCACAGCCCACCTCAGGTGTCTGCATAGCTGAGCAGTGGTAGCTGCTCTGGAGGTGTTCAGATAAAGAACACATCTTGAGGGGACTCTTCAGAAAATGAGAGAATTGAAACCCTCATTCTCAGCTCCTCTGGTGATGGAGGAGGCTGGATGGGTGGCCACAGTGAAGAGAAAGTGGGCGACCTGCTTGCTGTGGCACTGTATCTAGATCACTGGTGGAGAGCTCCTGAAATTCCTGTCTAAATTAGATGTCTAAATGCAAAAAAAAAAAAAAAAAGGGATTTCCAAGCCTTTGGTTTTTGTGAGCATTTTGCTTGCTTTTTGTTATCCTAAAGACATAGGGGTTTGAGCCACTGCTTTCTCAGAGAGGGCAAACCTGTATAACACAGACAAAAAGCTTTCTGTGGAGCAGAGTGAGCTGTGGGTTGGGCTAGAAGCAGAGCTAGAATCATAGAATCATTAAGGTTGGAAAGACCTCTAAAATCATCAATTCCAACCATCACCCAACACTGCCATGACCACTAAACCATGTCCTGAAGTGCCACATCTACGTTTTTTGAACCCCTCCAGGGATGGTGACTCCAGCACCTCCCTGGGCAGCCTGGGCCAATGTCTCCATCTTTCTCCAAGCACAGCCTGGGATCCCTCTGCAACCCCAGGGAGGATGCAAAGACTGTTTGCAAGGATGTGTTGCCATCGAGAGTGATGCTGCCAGGCCATGAGGTGGGATATGCTGGTGTTAGACTAATTTGCTGTGGTTAGCCAGCAAAGCCACCCAAGCTCATTTCTGTCCTATTAAAGGAAAGAAAAAAAAGGAATAAAATCATTCCTTTCAAGGAAATTTGCTGGGGATTTTGTTTATGATTCCATAAAAAGTGAAAATAGTTGCAAAAATCTCATATGCAAAAGTATCACAAAGTTACCAAACGTTGACAAAGTGAGACCAAAGCGTGGTGGTTTCAATGCATTTTGCACATTTACAGATCACAGACTGCTTTGCTCCTGTCTGCCCAACCTAGAAGTTGTTTTTCTGGTTAGTTTGATGGGTTTTTGGTCAAATCTCAGAGGGATGTCACTGCACTGGCTGGCAGCTCCTTGGCAAGGAATCGTTCCTGGGGGCTGGCACATCCCAGGTGTGATCCTCCTCTGGGATCAGCCACCACATGGACCTGGCACAGGTCCTGCTGCTCTTTTCTGTTCCACATGCCTCTGGGAAGTCCGAGGAGATCTGGGGTGGGCAAGATCCCCTTCCAGTGGGACAAAGAGCCCAAAAGTCTCCCCAGACGTGGAGATAAATTTCCAAACCACCAGCAAAAGACAGCCCCGTCCCATAAAGTGCTGGCTGCTCTTAGGAGCGTAATGGAGATTTCTCCTGCTAATTATAAAAATGGCAGGCAAAACCCTTGCATGAGATGATTTCTTACATTAAACAAATTTTATGGCGGAGAAGACTTTTAGTGGCACTATTTGCAGACCTGGCCTTTCGCCAGCTCGCTGTCATTAAATCTGCCGATCTTAAGTATCAGCTGCACTTATTCAAAGGGGCTATAAATAAAATCCTGAAGCCTATTAAAGGAGCTGGCTTCCTCGGGCTGTTTGTCAGCCTCTGGACACACTGACGTGGTGGGCATTCGGGCAATGCTGGCTGGTGTTGAGCACGGGCAGAGCAGCACGTCTCAGGCTGGGGCTTTCCCATGAAATCTCACAGATTTCTCTTTCACGCTGCAAAACTCAACTTTTTGTGTGATAAGAAAACCTCAGTTTATGCTGGCAACGAATAGTGCTTGTTCTGCTAGGGCTGGAGGAGTCCTGGACCACATGGCTGAAGGCTGGAAGTGTTTAACCTTCGCCTGGCTGCAAGGGTTAAAAACTGAACGGGATCAGAAATGGAGCTGGGATATGTGATAAGACAAGGGGGTGGTTTAATATAAAATATGGAGAAGTCGCCACTCCCAGCCACACACTCGGGACTGTCACTGTCCTGGCTCTCCTCTGGGATTTACCCAGTAAAAACTGTCAAGCCCACAGGCTCCGGGTGCCCCCCAGCACCCCGAGGTGCCCAGGGGGGGCAGGAGGGATGCTCCAGGGTGCAGCAGCCCTGCCCTGTGGCGCTGTGACAAATGGCTGGCAGTACTAATGTGTGCTTAATGACCCGTGCCTCAGAAAGGACTAAGATGCAGGAATCAAATTTACAATCAACTTGCTTTTTTTTTTTTTTTTTTTTTTTTTTCATCCCGTGAAACCTTGAAACCAAAGTTCCTGATGAGAAAAGTCCATGAAAGTAGCTCTTTGCTTGCAGGCAGGGCAGGTGACTGCAGCACTGAAGCTGGGCGCTGTCACCGTGCCAGGCGTGACACGGGGCTGCTTCAGTGGCAGGGTAAATTGATGACACAATCTCAGGAGAGCTCACTAGTTGATGCCAGGTTTATTTTTGTAAGTGCAAACTAATGAAATTTAGAGGGTTTAATACAAAAAAAAAAAAATAGAAAAAAAGTTGAAGCTGCAATTTAAGAATTAAATTCAGAACCGAACTGAGCGGCAGTCGCATTAAGGAAACGAGCAGCTTGGGTGTTTTTCCTGGAACAGACCCTGTGTTTTTGGACAAGAGGGAGCTCCAGTTTGTCCCAGTGAAGCTCGTGGCTCTGCAGAAGGGATGGACCAGGGCTGTGAGCAAGCAGGGACCGTGCAGGGTCCCTGCAGACACCACACCATCCATCTGTCCTGGGCTCAGACAGGGGGAAACCACCACGAGGGGTTTGGGATGATGCTTCACCCCCAGCAACCAACCTCTTCCTAGACACCATTTATCCATTTCCCATTCCCCCACTGCTCAGTCAAAGGAGGACCTCACTCATCATGTTCTAGGTTTGAAAAGGTAGCAAAGAAACCGTTTAAAAGCAAAAGGCAAGGCGAAGTAACTGTAGACCCACAGCAGAGGCATCCCAGAAAATGAAGGTGAATATCCAGGAGGAGAGCTGTTCAGAGGAAAAGACAACCTTGAACATCTCCTAACAGCACGGATGCATAATTTAGAGCAACCTGGAGGTATTTTGTAGCTTGTTTATTTTACAGACTTTCCGCTCTCCTCTCTTGTACTTCTCCACTTCTCTGCTCGGGGATTTGCCCCTTAAATGCTCTGCTGGATTAAAGGAGGTGTTTTCAGGAACTGGGACAAGCACAGCCCCAGTCCCTGAGCCCAGCAAGGGCTGAAGCTGGAGAACTGCTGTGGTTTGTTTTGCTCTGAAATAGCAATTCTCTGACCACACTACAATAATGTGCACCAGCTGCAAATAAATTCACCCAGACAAGAGACTTTTCAAAACCATCAGAAGTTCCAGACCTTGGCTGCAAATGGTTTAGGACCTGCAAGGATAGAGTTGGTTGGGTTTTTTCTTGCTTTCCAACAGGGCCAGTTAAAATATGCACAAGTGTGTTAGGTGGTCAGCACGGCTTGGCCTGGGCTGGGTTCAAGCCAACACAACCTTGAAGTATTTGCCAAAGGCAGGAGATGAAGAGGTGAGAGGAAACCTTCAGGTCTCAAGCCACATGTGCAAGTGCCTTAAACACAGTTCCTCCTCTCTCTTAGCTCAGTCCCCCCCATCACTGGTGTTCCTAGAACATCTGGAAATCCCCTGGGGGGCCAGAAGGCAAGTGAGATTATTCTCCAGATGTGATGGTGTTGTGGCAGCCCAGTAAAAGAGCTTGTCTGTGCCTGGGGATTGGTCAGAGCAGGTTGAGCTGAACAGGGGAAGTGGCTGCCAGAAGAAATCAGGAGGTTGGAGACTGTCTGAAGCAGATGCATGACAGATTGTTTTTTGAGTCATTTTGCATCTTCTGCCATGATGACCCTGAAATCCATCTGTGCTGCAACTGGCAGGGGCTGGGATGAGGTTTTCCCTTCTACTCTGTTTCCTCTGCCAGCTGTTTGGGCTCGTGGCCTTTCTGGAAGAAGGGACACTTGGACTGGGTGAGCAGGAATAGGCACTGGAGAGCATGAAGCAGCACAGAAATCCTTTGGCATCCATCCCCATCCCTAGCCTGAGGAAGAAAATGAAGCTTCTGAGCAAAGAACTAATGAACACACCTAGTGAAGTGAGGAGGAGAACATTAATTGCCTGTACAGCAGTGCAATGAGTCTGAGCAATAAAAAAAAAGAGTGGGAACGACTAATTTATGAGTACAAGTTCTATCTGGAGAGCATGACTTAAACATGGGGAGAAAATCCATGTGCTTGGAATATTAAAATCAATACTGGCGACTTATTTAGAAAGAACTGAGTGGCAAAGAAGGTGCAGGAGGGATAATCAATATCAGAAGTGACATCTCTGCACCCCACGCACCACCAGAAACTTAAGGGGAAGTGACCTCAAATAGAAATAAAAGTAAAAGAAGAGGCTTCTCCAGACTATCAACTCTCACTAGAAAACAGGGACTACTGTCTCCTCAGTCACAACATCATTAATATTAAAGACAATTTCCCTGGGAAACCTCAGCTTGGATGATGTGAGCTGAAGGGCTCACGCTGCTGGTTTTCTGTATTTTCTAAATGTTGGAGAAGAGTGTTTCCCAACCAAAATCAGGAGGATCCTCAACAGCATCCTCTTGACAGCCAGAGAACCGATCACAGATGCAAAAACTAGCTACAGGCAGCACAGAGGTGACCCTGGTCCGATTGTACATGCTGGGCACAGAGAGAGGGAAGCCTGAGCTGACAGTAGGTCCCTTTGCTCCTCAGCATTGAAAGCCAGGTCACCTGGAGGACTTAGAACAGAAATCGTGAAGGATACTTGGCAACCCTTTGTTTAAAGGCACTCTGGCTCCTAGGCAATCTAGTAAAACCTCAGCGTTGGGAAGGAGAAGGTTATTGTGGTTAAGAAGAGAAGCTCAAAGGGGAGTGAGGGTAGGTCTAAATTCACAGAAAGGCAGGAAGGGAAAGTGAGGAATAATGAACATAAACGAGCCCCAAGCAGAAGGCTGTTTGGTGAAACCTGTGGCTAGCAGAGCTGAGGGCAACAGGGAAATGCTCTTTAGATGTAAGAGATGAGAAGCAGTTGTCTAGACATCAGACATTTAAAAAAAAACAAAACGCATGAAAGGCAGACACTAAATATTTAATTTCCCTATTTTGGGGATAAAAAAGCTGAGTGAAGTAGCAAAGTAATATGATGACGTGGAATATCTTCAGTTCCGACTCAGGATGTTGAACAGCTGCTACTACAGCTAGAGGACTTCTGTGAGCTGCAGCCCTCAATATTCAGGGCCTGAGAGTTTTAAAATCTGAGCCAGGAGCACCCCAGGGCGGCAGCATCTGGGAGGTGAGGAGCTCTCCAGAAGCCCACAGCAGAGCTGACTTTGTGCCGCCGAGGAGGGTGACTTGTGTAATTACAAATCTGATTGTTTGATGTTGATTTTTGTGAAAAAAAAAAAAAAAAAAGATGGAAGAGCTGATAAGGGACTTGATTAATAGCAATTTAAGGAGAATAACTAATTCCAATCAACGCGAGTTAATGGAAAATAGATCTTATTAAATGAAATTGATATCATTTTTCATGACTGCGATTATGGATTTGATTGATTTAGTGCATTTCATCAACACTGTTACGTGTGGCTTCTGGGAGGCATTTAACTTAATGTTGTCTCATTTATTAGGAAGCTCAAACAATGTAAAATCAACACGGCGTGTGCTAAACGGATGAAAACCCCGCTGGTACGTTTGAGCATCTCAGAGAATCATCCCAAGCGGCTCTGTTTCTGTTCACCATTTTTAGCAAATGGAAGAAAATCAAAACTCATTACAATCAAAGTTTGATCGGCCTCTTCCTCAGACCTGCACCTTTTCTGGACCAGATAGAATCAAGCACGAGCTGGTTTAACGTGGGCACACACAAAGACACACTTTTAGGAACCAGGATTTCACGGGGGGAGGAAGGATCCTGTTACACAAGGCTGGAAATTTGATAAAATAGAGGAGTGAAATATCTCTGGTGTAACATCCAGTGGGACACTGGAGCTATTTGTGGTGTCGGCGACTCAAGAAGGATGGTGATGAATGGGAGAGGGCACATGAGAATGACTGAAGCGTTGCAAAACATGCCTTATAGTGACAGATCCAAGGACCCCAATACGCTTAGCTTAACAAAGAGAAGGTTAAGGGATGGCTTAATGACAACCCAAATGTATTCAGACAGGGTACAGAAATGCAGAAAGGGAGAGCTCTTCAATCTAATAGACAGAGCTATAAAAAGAGCTGGTGACTGGAAGCTGACACTGTTAAATTCAGCCTGGGAAGTGTGTGGTTTTTAAATGGGCAGAAGTAACATCAGAACAACTTCCCAACAGGCAGATTCATCATCACTGGACATTTCGAAATCATGCTGGGGTTTTTTTCTAGTTGTTGTTTTAAGCCATATCCTGGATCCACCAAAGGCCACTATGAATCAACATACAGACGCTCACACTGCGTGGATGGATTGGACCTTCTATGGTTTTATAATGTTCCTAATAATGAGTATTGAAGTCATCCTCCCCGAGCACTGAGTGCAATAGTTCCCTTTTCTCAGAGCTATTGGTCTGGCCTTGGTGGAGACTCATGCAGAAACCTCAATGCTATTAGTACTTCATATTTGCCAGTGGAAAGGCTGGAAAAGTACTGTAAAACCAAACAAACCAAACCCACCTACATCCTTCTGCTATAAAAAAAAAACCCTGAAATGCAGTGCCAAAGAGAGTAGATCAAAGCAAGTACATGAAGTTCCAGTGGTCCAGTTAAATCCTGCTGATCTCCCTCTGCTGCTTTCGTTTGACAGAATTTTCAGGGAAGTGACACATCCATATTCCTTAAAAGTTGCTAAAACTGTGAGGAAAAATGTGCAGATTGATAACACGCTCATCTGCACCCAGGAGAGAGCCACGATCTCTCTGCAGGAGCTCCACCACGTCTCTGCTCTCTGGTTTGGGAGCTGCTGAAGTTTCTCCTTTTGTGGAAATTCTTCAGAAGGAGCTCTGGCTGCAA
>NW_008628134.1:0-21357 GCF_000691845.1 Merops nubicus | reverse complement strand
CAGTCAGGCAGCTCCCTGAGACACTCACTGACTTCTCCTGGGATTGGTCTGCAAGCCCCAGCTGACATCTTACTATGCATCCAGTTGCATGGGGGACCAAACAAGTATACACAGATAATTTCATTTTTTTAATTTCCTTTGGGTATTGGGACATTATTTCTGGGTTTTAAAGCTCTGAAAATAGTGTCAGGAAAAAAATTTTCCTTCCAAAGAAATACGGTGGTGGGGGGAGGTGATAAACTGATATCCAAAAATGGGACAATTAAAGTTGTTTCATAATTGATTTGTATATAAGGGACTTGATCTTCTGGTGAGGCCTTTGCCTTTAAGAGCAGGTCTTTATCTTGTAGAAAGGATACAAAAGAGATGTAATTTGTTATCTTAACTTGTCATGAGATCAGCAAAGAAAGACTTTTAAGCTACTCCACAGCTTATTTGTGATTTCACTGCAGTTCTTCAACAGCAAAATCTCTCCAGCTGTGAGTTAAGGACCTGGTCCCTGAAGCTGGGATGCTGGGACCTCATCTCATCCCTGCTGCCCACAGCACAGAGCCAGCTCTGCATGCTGAGCACCACCAAGGTCTCTGGGTCCTGAGCTGTGCTGGATTTAGCTCTGGCATGATGCAAGTTGTCAATGCTCTCCCCACCACTTGCCACCTCTTTGTTGCTGTGACCAGCACCCAAGAGCCACAGTTGATGATCCAGATTGCTCATTAGTGGGGAGGAGGCAGCACTGTAGGATGCTGCTGACCACAGTAGCTAACCCCACACGCACTCCTCTATCTCCTGCTCAGGGCAGAGGGCATCGAGCAGCAACTTCTTCAGCAGATCCAAGTCAATCTGCCAGAGCCCTCTGCTCCAAATGCCATTTAATCCAGCTCTGTGTTACCCAGCCAACAAAATTTCCACTGATTTCAGGTTTTGGCCCAGGAACTGTGCAGATGCTTTTGAACCAAACAACTTCAGCACAACACTTAGGATTGGTGAGAAAAAACCTGAACCAGCACAAACTCCTTTAAAGCCAGGGCAACGTTCTTACCATGGAGATAAACACCACTTTAATGTGGTTCACTGTAACGACAGACCGTTTATTAAAACACTTCACCATTTAATTTATTCAGCATTTTATATTGAAGAGTATTTTCATTAGGATTCCTCTGCAAAACCAAAGAAGGCACTAAATCACTTAATATACTGACAGCTCACTTAATTTATTTAAGCACAGGAGTCTAAGTCAAAATAAAAAAGGAGGCCTTAGACAGAGCCCTGCCTTTACAGTCTTGGCACACAACGTCCTACTAGTTTCTGGGGAGGGTGTTGTGTGGATTCAGTTGGAGATCCCACTACGTGCTCTCCTTTGGTCAGCAACCTGCTGCATTGCTGCCCCTGCCAGAGGGACCTTTGGGAATCCCTCCTGGGGCACACCAGCCCAGCTCCATGCCTTTTGCTTCTCCTAATGCCTGTGAGCATCTAGCCCTTTGCATTTGGC
Organism: Merops nubicus; assembly: GCF_000691845.1. Taxonomy (NCBI): domain Eukaryota; kingdom Metazoa; phylum Chordata; class Aves; order Coraciiformes; family Meropidae; genus Merops; species Merops nubicus. The sequence goes on along the minus strand of NW_008628134.1, from coordinate 19,868 downwards.
ATCTGGCTTTCTTTGGTCCTTGATGGACCACCGAGCAACCAGCATGGCTGGAGCAGCAGAGAGCAGCAGGGAACCAGCAGCAAAAGCAGCAAGCCCTGAGGCCCTCACTGAAGTCTTCAATTTGACTCTCATTAATTGACATTCCTGGCTCCAGAGCACTTGGTAAAGTCTGGGAGATCCACTGCAAAGTGCTCCTGTCTCGCTTGGTATCGAATTAATGGACACTCAGTTCTTCAGCTCTGGGGTGATGTATGGGGAGGTTCCACCAGCCCTGCCCTGGGAGGAGCCCAGCAGCATCCGGACTGTCCACAGCCATCCCATCAAAGTTGTCACATCCTGCCTGAAGCAAATCCTCTACTTGGTATTCTGGGTGCTCAGCTCCTTGGACAATCAAGCCCTTGTGGCTTATTACTGATGTTCCCAGATCTGCCATAATAAATGGCAGAGAAGAAAAATGTCACCTCTGACAAAGCCCTGGGTGATATTGGGGTCTCCAGTGGCTCCTGGTCTGGCTGCTTTCCAAGACTGGTGTTGAAGCAAGAACCTTGGAAACAATAGCACATCATCAATAGGATGCACAGGACATCATTAATAAACATTACGGAGCTTGATATGATCTGGCAAAAGCAGCACAATGAAATGAGGTACCAAAAGCAGGATGGAGAGGAGGGGAAGAGACCTGAACAGGGTGTTTAATGACTCACTGGGCTGTTAAATGCAGTGGAGAGCAAGGCTGGGATAGGAAACCTTCTAATGAATTCAACATGTGTGCCCCCTTTGAAGGCTTCACTCCCCATTCCCCAGTCGTGTTTGACCCATCTGAAGATACTGATCACATAGAAAATAATAACCAGTAAGTAATAATAATAGTAATAATGGGAAGAGCAGGACCCTCATCTCCCATTCATATTTATAATCCAGCAGATATCTCACCTAAAGCCAGAAGATTTATGGGTTTGCATCTATAATTAATATCCTTCTGTAAGCAAGAAAGGCTCTGTTTTCATACAAATAAGTCTGGTGCTCTAGACCTGGATTTTGAAGACTAATATTTAAATCCCCAGCAAGACACAGGTATTGATTGTATAGATGTGTACACTACAGAGACTCTCCATCCACATCTATAGATAGATAGCCTCGTACATTTATTCTTAAATTAAACAGATAGAGTTTCCCTTTTAAAAGCAATAGATGAAGCTTAAGCAGGCAAAAGGAGGAAGATGAGGAGGTCAGTTTGGTGTCTGCTTCAAACCATCTCCACTTCCCAAAGATTCAATTTGCATTCAGCCTGTTGCTAACGGCTGCTCCTGGGCGCCAAGACACATAAAGGGCTCTGAGACAAAGGCAATCGATCTAGTTTTAGTTTTATGAGGAAAATAAACAGTTAGGCTGATAGAGCAGTAAAAGGATCAAACAGGGTCAGGGCTAATGAAGTGACTCACAGCAGGTTAAAATTAAAACATCCTCCTTTCTCTCTGTCCTCACTTGCACACCTCTCCTCCACGAGTGGCCCCAAATCCAAAACCACACGTGAGTGACAGCAAAGCAGCAGCTAAGGACCAAGCCAGCTTGCTGGGGCTCAGGGCAGGACTTACCTTGGTTGGAGGTTTCCATCTCCAGCAGCATCTGGAGCATCTGGTCCATTGAGCAATGGAAACCTCCAGCCAAGCCAAGCCCTGCCCTTCAGCTCCTTGCCATGACCACATGGACCACAGCCACATCATGCTGCCAGGGAGGCTCAGAGGTGCCAGAAATGACCTCTTCAGAGCTGAACTGGCTGCTGGTGGTTGGAGGCTTCCTTTAAGGAGCTGTGTTGTAGGCTTGGAGCTTTGCAACCTCAGGGCTAGCTCAGGTCTCGAGGGGATAATCCCCTTGCTCACCCATGTCAGGTCAAGACCAGCTTGCTCAGCATCTTTGGGCTCTAGTCTGGACTCAAGGGGTTTTCTCACTCTCTGAATAGTCACTGCAACCAGGTTTCAAAAGTTTTATTTGATCTTTATATTTTCTCAGGGTTTCTTCTCACTTTCCTGAGTTGTAACTAGCAAAGTGGGAATGTGCTGGGTAAGCAGTGGAATCCAAACTAGGAAAGGAGAGATTTTCTGGTGCAAGCAGGGCTCTGTCTGAAAAATACTGAGAATTACTGGAAATTTAAACGCAGGCACTGTTCCAAGGTCAAGGGTGTAAGCATCACCTCACTTAGTGGAGCACTTACCACCAGAGGTAAAGTACTTCTGCTGCTCGGGATCCAAAGAATAAAGACATGAACAGAGCACAGGCACTTATATTTGTACTGTCTTAAGCCCTACAACATCCCCATTTAACTGAGGTTTTACTTATTAATGTTTAAATACTATTCATTAAAAAAAATAAATCCCTTACGTGCTCAGCCCTTGAAGGAGCTCATCAGTGACTGCAGGCCTGGGCAAGAGCCCTGGTCAAACCTCACAGCACTGGCTCCCACAAGCAGGCAAGGAGCTTCTTCCCCCCAGATTATGGCCTCCCAAAAGGGAGATTACACCACTGGGAAGGAGGAGGAGGGTGTGGTGCAGTGAGGAGGGGGTGATTCCTCAGGCAGGCTGGATGCACCTTGCTTCAGGGGGTTGGCTCCATCACCCATGGACAGGCAGATGGTCTCCTTCCTCCAAATGTTACTTTCCAGTGTCAGGAGGTCTCTGTGGAAGGAGGAACCTTCTGGCCAGCACACGAGGGAGCTGTGCTGCTCCACAGCCTGGTCACCACAGAAAAGCTTTCCCTATAGACACGTTGTCCAATGCACTCCCTGTGTGATTTTTACCCCCACGAAGAACTCGGGTGGTGGGTGTCCAGACACTGCTCTTATCTGTGGCTGTGAAAAGGGGAATAAATCCATGGCTGAGAGGCCAAGTACAAACAGCAGAGGGGCTCAGGAAGCTGCAACCAGTGTGGGGTACTCAGCCAAGCCAGAGCTTTGCTGCAACTTCATTTTCATGATTTAGCATTCCTTTTTGCTGTAAATAATTGATACTAATGCAAGTGAGGTAAGAGACAGACTGTCTGTGGGCCAGGAGGAAGTGGATCCTGGTGACATCCACCCAAAAATGTGCCTGTGGATTTATCTGAGAGAAAAATGTTGAAAAGCCAAACACAAAGTGGGTGAGGTGGGGAGGGAAGAGGGATGAGAAAGGTCATCTGTGGATCAGCTCTGAGGACTCTCATCTCTCTAGGCAAAAGCCACTGATATTAATTTCCTTAACAAGAGGATTCCTGCACTAATGAGCACTTTTTAGCTCTCCCTAAACATTGCTCTCGCACTAGTCAATAAGCTGTGGTCATGCATTGCCAGAGAGCTGGCTGGCTATTAGCATGGTTTAAAGAATTAAAATGTCATTACAGGGGGTGTGTGGAGTGTCCCCTTCCTCAACAGAGACTGTGCTGACAGGAAAAGGCCAGTGAGCTGGGTGTATTTGATGCCTTTGGCTTAGCTCATCCACAAACCAGCTGAGTACCAGGAAGGAGCTCTCCTGCATCTTACTCTTTGAAACCAGAGAAGGCAAAATTATATATCTGGTCCTGGGAGGGCAGCCATGAGACGGGTGGTGGAGACAGGGTGAAGAAGGGAGATTTTCCCTCTGGGCATCTTTGCATCCAGCATCTCCCATGGACCGTTGCACAGCACCCGTTCCTTTAATCCTGACTTATTTCATTTTTTTTTTTGGAGGCCGCTATTGGCATTTCACGTCCTCTGAGCAGTCTGTGCCCGGCAGCAAACAGCCATTCACTTCCCCCAGCGTGAGGTAATGCCCATTTTCATCCTGTCTAGCATATATAAAAAAGATAACGTCAGCTGAAAAAATATTGCCCTGCTGTCGAGCCACCTTACAGCTCTCCTCTCCTCTCCCCCGTGTCTCCACCTGGCTGTTCATCAGCCCAAGGACCTTTCCATACCCACTGCAAAAGGTAAACGTGCCTGATAGTCTGAAATTGCTGGAGGAGGACATGGATAACTGAAAGGAATCTGAAGTGGCAACTCCTTCATTTTAAACTATTTCCTTGGAAATGTATTGAAAGGTCCCTCTGGTCGTGGCTCTCCCATGCCTAGAGCAAGGCAGGTCCAAAAACAAGACTTTAGTCTGGTACACAAATATACAGAGCTGTGGAATTGTTTTAAGGACCACTTCTTAACAAATAGATCTCAGCCAGGAAGCCAGATGAAAAGACCTGCTTTGGAAATGCTGGGAAAGAGCAGCGTTGACCCATCAGGGATACAGATGGAGAAAGCTGGAGAGACTTTCTCCTCTCCAACATGATTTTATGATTGAGTGAATAATGCATATTATCATAATACTAACTAAAAAAATCCATACTCATCATTTACTATTAATTAGTTATCAGCATTATCCTATTATTAATTATTAACATTTACACTATCAATCAACCCCTGGCTGACTGATAACTTAAAATCTTGCATAAAGATTGTTACAGCAAGAGCTACAGAGCATCACATAATGCGCTGCACAGTCGGGTTGTCATCTACAAAGCTTTTTACTAATGCACTTTACAACATATCTTGCAGTACATGAATGAAAAATGTGGCTGCACCCAGTAATAATTCCATTAATTATGAATAAAGCATTTACAAATGACATCCTTATTTAAAAAGGGTGATGAACACATTTTGTTTTAATGCGGATGCACTGTGTAATTTGTAATTCCATAAAAAGCAACGCTGGCAGCTCGGGTCAGGGAAAAAGGGCCAAGATCTGATGATCTTCACATCAGAAATAGGAAAAAAAAATAATGCAGAAAATAATTGACAAACAACAAAAGTTGGGATAAAGCTGACTGAACCCCAAGGGGATGGTGGGAAGGGAGATTTAAAGGTGCCACGCAAAGCTGAAAGACTGAAAGACTTTACCCAGTGCCTTTGCATTGCAGTTGTGGCAATCAAACTCTACCCTACATGGACAGCAAGTCTACATTTTCGTTGCTTTCTCTCATTTGTGATGTTTTCAGCTAGCTGGCAGCTCAGCAGGACTCGTTAGCTCCGTGGCATTTGCCTTTGCAGCACTTTGGTGCTGCTTTGTCCTGTAGGCTTTTGGAGACAGCAGAATATTTATTACACACAATATTTCAGCACGGCTCCTTACGTCAAGAGGCTATAAATACGTTGCTGTTCCTGGTTTACTTAAGGGATAAAAAGTGAGTAGCTAAGTTTACAGACCGAGCTCAAGCTCCATTAATATGGGGTCTGATTGTTTTCATATACATCTCAATTGTTTGAAATGATTTTCCAAATTAATCCTACGAGTGATTCGTGACCTACTGATGATTTCTGAGAGCTGCTGGTCGAGTTGTGCACTGGCTGGATTCAGGTTATTCAACTTATTATGCAAGAAAGGTTAATTGAAACTCCTGATTATTTTGGTAATAAAGCTGTGAATATTTATGTTGGTCATAATTTTCAGCTGAGACTTATGAGCCAAGAGCTTCTCATACCAAGGTTTAACCTTTTAAATGTGTGCTAACTTGGGGATGCAAAAATCCTGGCGACTCATTTGTGACCACACTAACGAGGGGCCAAGAGTGTTGGTGGCCAGCAGAAAGTCAGCAAACTTCTCATGATTTTTTCGCCAGTGTTTCCAGCAGTCTGGATGCTCAAGGTGCCTGGATAGTTCACAGATTGAGGTGCCATGTACCTGTTAGCACGGAGCCAAAGCCACACGTGGAGGTGAATGCTGTGCAGGGCACATTTCTGCAGAGTCACAGTGCAGAGGAAGAAGACCTGGATCCATCAGGGAAAGATAAGAGAAAGGGTTGCCTTGGGAAGGACCTTGTCTTGGGTTCAGCCAGATCTTTTTGCAGGTGTCCTACAGAGATGAGGCTGCAAACTGGGGCAAAGCCAGGCAGGTATTTCACATGAATTATTTTCATGATCCCTTTCAACATCCCATTCTGGTATTGATGGGTGACACTTATTGCAAAGCATGACACCTGGCACAGCCCTTTCTCTACATTTTCAGGTCAATAAACACAGCAAAAAAGTTAATATATAGGGTTTATTGCCAGCACCAACAAAGAGGACTTGCTGCAGCCCCTCTCATCTGGAGCCCAGGGAAAGCCAAACAGTGCAGGAGAGGCTGCTGTCAATACAGATCCCCTTGTGCAAGGCTGCTTTGAAATTCCCAATATTTCCCCAAACCACCAGCAAGGTGGTTTTCAGAGCTGGCTGACAGAGGATTTATTTATCAAGGTTTTGGCTGTTTGCATCAGCGGCCGGGCAGCAGCAGTTCCGCAGAGTTATCAAAAATCTATTTCCTCACAGAGTCACAAGTAAAATATCAACCCCCCTCTGAAAAGCCGAGTGCAACATTTACATTTTAATCTCTCAAAACACTTTAGTTTCTGACAAACTGGGTTTTGCAGTCTGTGTGTTACGGAGAGGAGAGGCAGGAGAAAGCTTCACATCCCTGGGAGGGAGCACAGGCTGCTTCATGCAGGTGATAGGGCTGGAGCCACACGGTGACCACCCCATCTGCAGTGGCAGAGAAGACTGTCACCCTTCAGCATCACTGGAACCAGGTGAAAAAGGAAAGCAGCCTGGCCCCAAAAGCTAATGCTGCCTGGTTTGGTTAGCAATGGCATTTGGATGTATGAAAGGTGCAGGGCAGGAGGAATAAGCATCCTTGTGCTGCTGGCTGCCGTGCACAGTCACTGCGGGCTACAAACAGAGCCAAGAAGTGAAGGGGTGAACGTGGGCTCGTGTGGATTTTGCATAGCCATCTTCAGCTCAGCTGCCAGCAACCCAAGAGCAAAGGGCTGCCCGTTTGCCCAGCTCTGAGCCCCTTTGCCCAGCTCTGAGCCTGTTTGCCCAGCTCTGAGCCCCTTTGCCCAGCTCTGAGCCCCTTTGCCCAGCTCTGAGCCTGTGCTGCAGAGGTTCTGCTGGGCTCTGCACTCACCAGCAGTTCGTCCTGCCCTCACCCAGCCACAGTCCTTATTTCACCCTCTAGTCCCAGGGCAACTGGGATAAAGTGGAGGTGCTGGCTGGGCTCAAGCCCTGGTGAGGGCAGCTGAGCTCCTGTGCTGCCTCCATCGCATCGCTGCAGCGAGAGATGAATTATGGATGAAATGAAAAATCCCAGCCCGGTGCACAGAGGGAATATGCAAAGTGCAGAGCAATCACCTCCGTGCTTCAGCCTTGTTGCTTGCTGCCTTCAGGTGCACGACACCCAAAAAAATGCTCAGGCTCACCCTGTGACTCCCTCATCCCACAGGTCTCAAGGTTCCCTCGTCCCAGGGGCTCCAGGTTTTGAAATGCTGATATTTATGGATTTGAAAAGTCTCCCCTTGTGCCTTGTGGGATCTTCACGTGGAGCTGCTAAGGGTCTGCTCATAACTTCTCTATCAGAGAAGAAAACACCTTTCAGAAGGCATTTTTACATGTCTTTTACTTTTTAAGTGCTTTAATTTCTCCCTTGCAAGCACAGCTCCTTGCTTTCATGCACCATCTAATAGCACATGGCAAATGTGTTTCCATGCAGCCATTTCTGAGTGTGCAATATCAACATCTGTGCTAAAACCAAGCAGAAATTTTTCCCTGAAGCAATATTTTCCTCAGTATTATTGTTACTTTTTCTTTTTAATAGTTTTCTTGTCATGGGGGCTCTTCAGCCTCTTTGTTTGAGGAAATGAAGGCTCCTTGCTTCTCCTTGTCAAAGCCACTCTTGGCAGGCAACACCAACATCACCCTTGTCCCTTCTGCTATAAAAGTTTCACTTAGTGTTTCCCAAAATTAAGCTGCACTGAAGCACTTTGTTGACCTGGTTGGTTGGCCATCCTCTTCATCATCACAGAGAGCCCAGACTGGCGTGCCCAGGTATGGGAGAAATGGCACACACTGCAGCCAGACCAGGCATCCTTCTGCAGAGCTCAGCTTTGCAGCAGATGGAAAAGATGCAAAATAACTCAACAGAATGGTTGCTGCTATAAAAAGAAACCCTAATTTTGAATTTTCGTTAATAATATTATTATTATTATCATCATCCTTCATCATAACCACAGTGGCAAACATTTCCCTGTGCATGCATCCAAGCTGTCCAATTTGGGCCTCTTTGTTCTTCATTTTGATTATTTTAAAGAAGTCCTTTAGCACATCAAATAGACTCTGCAGACGAGGATTTATAGGAAGGTCATGAAAGCTGCCAGAGTGATGTTTTTCCAGCAGTGAAAACTTAACCTCCTCTTAGATCTTCATTTCTGCCTTGTCCTGGGTTTGCCATGTGATGAAGAGATGCTGTAGCTGCAGCGAGTGCTGGGGCACAGCTCTCAGGATGAAGGAGATGTGTTGTCAGTTGTTTTATTTTTGATCCCATTTGAATGTGTCAGTCAAGTGCCTCGAATCAAAGAAAGTGAGAGGGAGCCTTTAATACTTGTGATTTGGAAACTTCAAACTCGTTGGGTTTTATAGACACTAAGTAAATGGCTGGTGGGCACTTGTAAATCATAACATTTTGAAATCTAGGAGAGGCTCTCCACCAAGACAGCATCTATTCCTATTGACTTCTTTTCTCCCTTCAGGTTACTTTTGCATTGAATAATTTCAGATCATAATGCAAAAAAAAATCAGGGACTCTTAACGAGGCCAGCTAAGGCTGTGATTAATGAAAATGTAATGCCAGCTACTGTACAGCCATTAGAAGCCAGTTAGCTAATTAGCGTAATCACAGAGGTGGAAATAATTAAAAGACCATCAAACAGAGGTAGCCTAATAACAACAGTTTCATCTGACCCAGGACTGCTGAGGAGAGGATGGTTTGCTGGGTTAGGAATGGAGAAGAGTGGAGGCTGGGAGCAATCAGCATCAATGAGGTCTCGGGGCTGGATCAGACAAGCAGGAGTCAAGCAGATTTATAGCAACATAATCCAGATTGCAGCAGAATCCTCCAGCAATGTTGCTTCACCTTACAGCATCCCTCTTCCATTTTTATGGGTTTTTTTGGCCACAGGTTTCGTGGCAAACTAAGCCCCAGGTACTTGTGGTACAGCAGGATCCAGTTGGCTCTCATTCTTTCTTACTTTTTTGTTCCCTTTCCTCTTTCTCAGGTTTTTAGCAGATATAATATTAAAACATAATTCATCTTGCAGTCCCTCAGCCCTCCAGGTTTGGTTTTGGGAGAGGTGGAATCTGTGTCCTAAGGTGATGATGAAGAAAATCCTGGTAAAGGCTTCTCTATATTTGTATAGCCTATAGTGTATTTATGTATGTTTTTCACTACAAGTTTCACAGGACTCTAAGAACTGGTTGAAAAATCTCTTGCTAAGAGAGAGAAGTCCCTCTGGGCAGAGGACAGTAGAGCAATGACTGGTGAGGGTGGCAGAGCTGCTCCCAGGACCTGGGTGCCAATCAGACCTGTTCAAGTCTCACCTTTGCTCCCAAGTTGGTGCAGACAGCCCCGAGTCCTTTGGACAATATCAGCACGTTAGTGTGGTGGTGAATCCTACACAACCCCCAAAATGAGTGCCTGGGGCTGTTCCAAGGGGTGACTCTTCAGCTTCAGCTCTTGTAAATGTGAGCTGCAGGATGGTGTAGTGAGCTGGATCTCAACCCTGGTTCTTAGAAGTGACCCACCTCTTGCTGAGAGATGAAATAGCTCCATGCAACAGGCTATAAAAAATCTTAACTGACAATTTTCCAGTTGGGATGGGTCACTACTGTGGCCATCTCCATCAGCCCTCATCATTTCTGCCATGGTTTTGTGAGTGTTTCATTTGACCTGGGTGTAATGAGCAAAGGATAAAGTAGCTGCAGACACATAATCAACCATCATCTGCTGAAGCTGATGAATATGCCAAGACTAAGTGGGTCTTCATCAGCTATTCACATGCTAAGAGCTGTCCTTATTTATTCTTCTTTCCTAGGTGAATCTATTTTTGAATATCTGTTGTACTGATCTTGTCTGGGGGGTGGGAGGCTGGATGGAGGGTACCACCACTGCCAGGTAACCAGATTCTTTTCATGAAGAAAATAGACCGTGACACCAAGCTGGCAGCAAGCTGGCAAGAAGAAACTATGTGATGCCATTTACAGGAGGAAGGAATAATTTTCCCTGGTGACACCTCTAGTGGGAGGCAGAACTTTATCTCCCATTCGCAGCTCGAATGAAGCATCACAGCAGTAGCATTAACTGTGCTTCCACATTTCCAGCAGCTCTTTTCATTAACCTTTTTTTCTTGCTGTAGCAGTGAATGCTTTCCAGGGAGAGTTTGTGGGGCCATCACTGGAGATCCAAGCCCAGGAGATGTCTCACCCAGGTCCTCAGGCTGTGGCACACTGCAGCCAAAGGGATGGACATGGTGGTCTGGGCTGCATGTAGATGAGCTTGAAGGAGGGAAAGCTGATGTGTATCTCCAAGCCTGCTGCAGGAGGGCTCTTGGAGCAGCAAGCTGTGCTCAGGTTTGCTCCAGAGGCCCTTTTGCCCTACCAGCTCAGCCATGAGAACCACGTCTTGGGACATCTTTGAGGATGGAGATGGGAAAGTGGCCAACTCCTGGCAACCACAGTGTCTTCAGGAGAGAAAAGTGCCTTCCTCACCCGCACAGCCCCCATGGCCATGGTGATGGATCACCAGCTCCCCTCTGCATTGCAGCCCTCCTGCAGAAGGCATTCTACTTCTGCCCTCTCAAATCTGCTCAGCACCTTTTGTTTCATGCCCTGCTGGGGTGGGAGTGAGGATTGTGCTCATCCGAGTTCCCTTCTTCCAGCTTTTACCCACGCTGCAGGCCACGAGGGTGACACGCTGGGAGAGCCACGTTCAGCAGCGTGCTGCTTCAGGGAAACCCTTTTAGATGAGCAGAGATGTGAGCCAAGCTCTCACCTCTCTGAGGTTTGTAAACAGCTCATCTCTGAGAGGTTATTTCCCCCACCATGTGCTTTTGACCTTATTTGCTGAAAGTGAAACGTTTTTGTGATGAAGCTTCCAGGAAATACCACGATTGTTCTTTAATCTGCTGTGAAAATAGAAATCTTCTGCAAGAGTGCATCTGACTTGCATCTCAGGTCTCTGGAACCAAGTTCTGGAGTTGTGGGAGAGTGGGAACTGCAGCATCCTGAATGTGGGACAGCAGGACCTGAGCTCTGCACCTTTCCAGTGAGATCCCTCACTGAATGAGCTGGTTCTGCACCAGTTCCTCATGGAAAAATTGTGATTTCTTGGGCCTGAATCATCTTGAGCTGAAGAATGTGGTTCTTGTGGTGCTCTACAGCTTTCCACCTCCCACCCATCCCGAGCGGTTTAGAAGGCATCATTTTGCTCAGGATGTGCAGGAGTTTCCAGCCCGGGTGGTTTACCTGGGGTGTGTTTGTCAGTGTACAGATCTCTCCTGTGGTGCAGGGCCCCCCCAAACCCCCTGCACCCCGGGAATGACCCACAGCCACCTTGGCATTTTGCTGTCTCCCTCCAGACCACGTCGGTGATGTTCCAAATCCCAGGTGGGTTTAAGTGAACTCACAAAGAGAGCTCTTATCTCTTAAGTCAAAAACTTAAGAGAGAAAGAGAAAAAGAGAGAAGGAGAGAAAGAGAGAAAGAGAGAGAAAGAGAGAAAAAGGGAAGGAAAGAAAGAGAGAGAGAAAGGAAGAGAGAAAAAGGGAAAGAAAGAGAGAAAGAAAGAGACAGAAAGATAAAAAGAAAGAAACAGAGAGAAAGAAAGAGCGAAAGAGAAAAAAAAGAGAAAGAGAAAAAAAGAGAAAAAGGGAAAGAAAGGAAGGAAGGAAGGAAGGAAAGAAAGAAAGAAAGAAAGAAAGAAAGAAAGAAAGAAAGAAAGAAAGAAAGAAAGAAAGAAAGAAAGAAAGAAAGAAAGAAAGAAAGAAAGAAAGAAAGAAAGAAAGAAAGAAAGAAAGAAAGAAAGAAAGAAAGAAAGAAAGAAAGAAAGAAAGAAAGAAAGAAAGAAAGAAAGAAAGAAAGAAAGAAAGAAAGAAAGAAAGAAAGAAAGAAAGAAAGAAAAAAGAGAAAGAAAGAAGGAAAGAAATTAAGAAAGAAAAGAAAGGCAGGAAAAAGAAAAGAAGGAAGGAAAAAGAAAAGAAGGAAGGAAAAGAAGGAAAAGAAACTCTTTCCTTGCTTCACCACTAGATGGGAGAGTGAGACCGGGTAACTCAGCGGTCCCCTCCAGCTCCCGGGAGGAATCCCGAGTTCCGAGGGAAGAGAACTGAGGAACAGCCGCCGGTCATCCCGCAAATCCTCCCGCCTGGAGAACCCCCAAAGCGCCTCGTTATTGCCTGACCCCGAAGGGCACGGCTGGGGGGAACTAACGCTGCCTGGTGCCTCCCCAATACCGGTGGTAGCCCCTCCTTCATACTTCAAGGTTGGTTCTTTCCCCCCTATCCACTGTCCTACAGCAGAGGGAGGAGGAGAAAGCGTTTGCAATCCACTCCTCTCATCCATCCCCCAAATCCTGCTTCCCAGGTGACCCCAACAGTTGCTTTGGGAGGTAAGGAGCAGAGCAGCAATTTCTCCTCCTTTACTTCCACAGCTTTCTCCTACAGGATTCTTGGTCAATGATACTCCCAGCAGTGGCATTTTTCTCACAGAGGTTAAAAATGGGCTGGTGCACTGATTGCACGTGCAGGAGGAGAATTTGTGACCTGGTTCAGGAGAATCCTGGTTCAGGAGAATCCCGAGAATCCCACTTGCCCCCAGGAGCTGCCACGGGCAAGGAGGGGCAGGGCACATGGTTCATTAGTGCCTTGGTAAACTGACTTTCACTGCAGCACTTCCCATCTCCTGAGATGCTTCCCAAGGTTTTGCTGGGACTGGGTATGTTTGGGAACTAGCATAGTTGCAGAAGCACTTTCTCAACCAGATCAGATTGCCCAATTTGACTATTTTTATTAGTATAAGGTTTGGGGCTTTTAAAAATTACTATCTCCTCTTCCTTCCTGAGGTTTCACAGGTTCTGCAAGAAACCACAGAGTGGACAAATTCCCTGAGTGCCTGTGTGAGTATGGCAGAATATGTAATCCCTGTAACTTGGAAATTCTCTTTTTTCAGGGGGGTTTTGCTGCTTGCCCAACCTTGCAAGTTTTTTTAGAGAAATGATGCAACTGATTTGTTTAAAGCCTGGCCCAGTTGGGCAACGAGGTGACACAATTCTAATAACCTCCCTAACTGCAGGGCCTCTGTTGAGGACTCCTGGCTTTTCCTCTACAGAAAATATCTTCCATTCATTCGTTATCCTGCTAGAGAGCAACAGCAGCTTCTTTGGAAGAGGAAGTTTGGGTTTTACTGGACATAACTACTATTTTCCATAAGCAACAGCCACCCCACCCTGTGTGTGCAACGAGGCCACTGAGTCACCAGCACGGAAGCACCTCCCTGAGGAGGACCAAAAATCCCCTTTGAAGAAGAGAGAAGACATCTTTCTTCAGCTGATAATGACAGATGGAAAAAAAATGCTGCCTGCAAGCAAGAAAACAAACAGACATTCCAGACCTGGCAGGTCCAGGGCACGTTTCCTTCTGCAAATACAGCTTCTGGCTGCTGGGGAGAGCCTGGAGTTACAGCAGCAAAGAGGGGAGCCTGGGTGGGAGCATCCCCTGCCATGCTGGGGGCCTGGGCTGGGGTTCTCCCCACTCGGATGGGGGGATGAAGGTGAGAGTTACCATAGGGTGTCTCAAGGAGTTATTCAAGTCTCTGCTTCTGGCCACGGACACTTGTGGGAGAAGCTACTGCCCTGGGCCAGCTGCCTGCTGTTCCCTGTGCTCCCCACATGCCAAACACTGGGGAAGCAAGTGGGGAAGAAGATCTGAAATAAACCACTGCAGTAATTCTGACCTGCTTTGCCATGCTCCCAGTCTTTACACCCCCTCTTATCTCCTTTCTCTCTTTATTTCTTCTCTTATCTTCTTCTTACCGCCCCAGAAGACAATTAAAGAGCAGAAAAAGCACTAACTGGGGAGAGGAGCTACAAAGTGACTGGTGACACCCTTGGGATGACACAGGACTGAGACCAACTGCAGCTTGTCACTGGCTAACAGCTTTCAGCACACCAGGCACAAAGTCAGCCCTACCTCAGCAAGGAGAAGCTGGGCTGATTAAGTTTCTCTTTAATTATAACAAGGAAATGGCACGTGCAAATGTCTCTTCAGATGAGAAAGACATGGCAGTCACCAAATTACAGCTGCATCCTATAAAGCTTTCCAGTAAATGAGGTTAAGCCTTGAGTGCCTGCTGCTGCAGGGCCAGTGGGAGGAGAAGAAAAAGGGGTTGAGTGCTGCCCAAGAGTGGTCCAAGGGACTTGGTGCATCAGTGACCTGGCTGGGACGCAATCCAGCCTTGCAGATGCAGAGTCCCATCTCTCCTGTAGACCTTGATTCTGCAAGGGGAACTACAGGGATGGATTTTCCAAATCAGCCAGAGCTAGTGAGAACCAGGCCTTATCTGAGGCAGCAAAAGAGTCAGACACGTGATTTCTTCTCCAGGTTAACAGGGGCAATCATTTTCCAAAGTTCAAAAGTCTTTCTCTGCAGGAGGCACGTGATGTGCTTTGCAGTCACACCAGAGTTTTGGTGCTATGAACAATTAAAAAAATCAATTTCTGGAGCAATATTTTCTGTGTTTGTAATCTCTGAACTAATTACAGGACTGGAAAATCGATTGCTATCTGGAAATCTTTCCAATAGAGCTAACTAAGCATGCTGCATATCATGCTGGAATATATTCTGTGCAAACCCATGATGCTTGTGACCATCTCCCAGATCATACAATCACAGGGTCACTATGGTTGGAAAGGAACTCTAGGATCATCAAGCCCAACCTTCCTGATATCACTGTCTATCTGTACTTCAGATTTTTTTACCAAAATCTGCAGGGTGGATTGGGCAGAGTAAGTAGCACAGTACATGAGATCTGGGGCAAGAGTCGTGCCAGCGTTTTAAGCCAACAACAAAAAGAGTTGAAAGGCTCAGTTAGTTCACCAGGAGTCTTCAGAAAGATTATGAAATAAAGTCATTAAAAGTTCATGCCTCAGTTATAATGTTTTTTTCATCAGGCTTTATTAAAAAAAAAAAGGAAAAGGAAAACCTTTGGTGACTGAGAATAACTCTTGATTTAGTCTCTAGTAAGAGAACAGTGGTGTTAAACGGGCAGTTCAATGGCCATCACTCTTCAAAACCACACATAGAGAGGAAGGGTGTTGCTCTGATGAACACCATCACTTCTTGCTGTACAAACACACTGTGTTGACCATGGCAGCTCAGTTGGAGCCAAAGCCCAAAGCCTTGTGCTGATGCTCTGCACCCCATCCAGCCCATGGCAGGCTTTGCTCGGATCTTATTTGAGATGCTGCCACCACACTCGACCCCAGCTTGCTCTTCCTCAGTGTGGTGGAGTTTGTGCTGCTGCTAAATGAAGAGTAAATATTCCCATCAGACACGGTGCCAAAAGCCCAGCAGGTGGATGAGGAGCCAGGACCACAGCACAGGTGACTTTCCCCACCCTTGCTTGGTACAACGGAACGATGAGTTCTGAAGTGTTGCAACATCACGAAATATTCTCTCTCATTTCATGTTTTTCTGTGGTTATTCTCCAATAGCTTTTTTTCCCCAGCAAAGGAAAAGTGAGACTGTGTACATCTCTGCACCTGCTCCCTCCTAGGCCAGGCAATTCCTGCAGCTCTAGCCACAGCCAGAGCTTTCTGAACTGGTGATCCTTGTCCTGCAGCAGAGCTTCAGGTCTACCAACCCATGAAGGTAGGGTGCAGAGTGTGCCTTGTTCCAGCCCTCATCTCCAGAGACAGCCCAGGATTTATCCTATAAATCCTCCTAAATAAGAACTTAGCAGGTGAGGTATGCTCAAAGAATTTTAATTTTGAAGGATCTACTGACCTGGATTGTAATTATTGTTATTAATCATTCTGGTTTGCATTTCTGTAGGACTGCCACGCCCAGCTCAGGAGCTCCTGTGCATGGTGCAGCACATTGGCACAGAGAAAGGAGCCCCTCAAGCTGCTTCCAGGAGCAGCAGAGCCCAACCTGAGCGTGGGCAGGACTGTTGATGGCAACAGCACTGCCTCACCCCAGCCCAGAACACACTCCCATGGTGTGGCTCTGCTATTCTGGGCTGTTTTCTGCCAAAAAGCAACAGTTACAAAAATCCTGTGCTTATCAGCATCACAGTCAGAATTCCCCTTTCACTCCTAAGGCTGAAGTGGCCTTGATGCTCACTCAGAGCTGCCTGCTGCCACATAATGTTCAAACTCTATGAGAACAGACCTATGGCTGCTACACTGAGCTTCAGCACATCTTCTCCTTGGATGATGGCATCTTGGGACTTTTTCTTGATTCTTCCCAGTGTAATGTCATATTTAATTCAAATAAAACTTGACTGGTGCACAGGAAACCACTTCCATTTCTATCTTAGGAAAGAAAGGCTGTAGTGTGTGTGCATCACCTAAAGGAAAAGACCTGAGAAACAAGTTCAGACCCTTCAGAGATTTTTCTAAGAGAAGTTCCAGCTCTCCCTTACTTCTTTTAAAATGAACACCTCACACTTTGTACATGCTCAGCAGTCAAGTTGCTCAGACTGTTTCCTGCTAACCCAGAGGTGTAGCGTGGCAGTGCTGCTGCTGGCTGGTCTATAAAGAGGGTGAGAGCAGGACAAGCAGCAAAGGATTGCTGCCTCAGATGACACCTCTCTGGCCACCAGCCACCAGCACCTCGGAGACATCCCAAACTAGAGGTCTGAACAGAGGTTATTGGGTTTAACAGCCACCAGAGCATGTGTCACCCATGAATTTGTCTAATCCTTCCTCAGACACAGTCCCACTTTCAGCTCTTCAATGCCCTCCAGCAACGGTTGCCACTCTTTCATCAGGAGCTGTGCAAGAGTTGGCTTTAAACCTCCTGCTCCTCCTTTCATCTGTAGGCTCCTTTGCTCTTGGAGGAATAAATGCAGCTCGCAGTGCTGGGCAGGATGGATTCTGATGGAGTCTGCAAAGCCAACAGGGTCTTACAGAGGTAGGATAACACAAAGTCTGGCAAAAATCCCAGGGGGGGGGAGCTTCAGAGGAGCATTTCCCCACTGCAAGCCAGCACTAGCCACTGCTCTTGAAAATATCCCATCTTTATGCATTATTTATGATATGTTTCCTGTGAATGAATTTCTGGCTTAAATTAGAGGTCTAATAAAATTCAGAAAAAAATCTTCTTTTAGGAAAAAAATCCAGTTTTGTACTTCCTGCCTGGAGATTTGTTGCTTGTTCTGCAGCAGGAGATGTGAATCAGATTAGAAAATGATTATTCAGGCACCAGAAATCTGTACTAGACATTATGTCTTTAAATAACTTGTGTACTACTGTGTGAACCTGATCTTGTAAATACATGCACACTTAACTAGATTAAAAATGTAAATGCTCCCAGAACTGACTTTACATGATGAACATACCACAACTCCCCTTCTTTTCTAGTCAGCTCCGTGGATCTTGGAAAAATGTGAGTACTCTGATTTGATGGGCATTATGTCTGCACAGATCTAGCCCAAATATTGTCAAGAGCATCTCAGGTCCCATGTGTCTTACAGGACTGAACTTGAAGAAACATCTTTCAACAGGCACTGGTCATGGAGAGATTCCAGCTCTGGGAGCACCTCCAGCCAACTGACTTCACTTCTGTGGCACTAAATTTGCATTCATTAAACCCAGAGTTTTAATGATTTATGGTGGTTTATAAAAAAGCTGACACTCCCCAAGCTTCTGACACAAGTACAACACATCATAAATCCATCCCAGTGTGAAATATGGAATTAAAATCATTGCAGGTGCATCTGCTAGTGTAAACATGACTCATAAAATCAGGGTTTTAGTCACACTAACGTGCTCAGAGCCTTCCAAACCCAAGGAGATGGTAACCTGTATAACAACAATAATATAATTATTATAAAGTTACTAATAATACTACTAATATGATTACCAGTCTCGTGATTGTTTATTCCCATCACTGCCCTGATAATTCTCAGCTCCAACAATGGATGGGGGCAGAGGTGGCCCCAGCCTTCCAGAAACAAACCTTGTGTCCACAACCAAGCCCCAACCAAGCAAAAACCTTCTCTTTTAATGTTAAAGAAAAGCCACCAGCAGCATCAGCCACTAGCAGAGCTCCGTATCCAGTCTGGCTGAGCTTGACCTTGAGCATCCTTCCCCTTTGCAGCTTTGCAGAGCCAGGAGAGAAACTGAGCAAGGCATGTCCTGACTTCATGCCAAGCTGCCAGCACCTTCACGCTCAGGTCCCTGACACCCTGCCCGTGGTCCCCTCTGTGCTCATCTAGGCTCTGCCCAAACCCTGCCCATCCTTTCCAGCCCTGCCTCCCCCAGATTTCGTTGTATCACACACTCTGCATGCCCTTCTATAGCTCTGGTCAATGAATTCCAGCTTCTTCTGTCCTCTAAAACTGCTACAAAAGGTCCTTAGGGTGGAGGAGCCTCCTCCACTCATGCAGCAAGGTGTGCATTGCCCCACTAAGGCTCAGCCCCAAAGCTTGAACACAGAGTTTAAACCAAACTTGTCCCTGGGACAGACTCCTCCTCATTTACAAATGAATCAGCAGAGATGGCAAGACTGATTTTGCCCAGCATCTTTTAAAGATTTTTCTAGGAGACTGATTTCTTCCAGATGACGTCTGTCCTTCCTTGCCAAACCTCCCCCCTTGGACACATTATCATAGTTACTCTCAGTTCAGGCAAATCTATATGGCAAAGTCCACATCTTTACAGCTCTCTTACCTAAGACATAACATCTTTTGAGATGCTGTCACCAAAAATTCAGTAAAACAATGGCTCTGCCTCTCCGAGGACAACCTCACCAAAGGCAGAAGTGGACCAAGATGCATGTGGAGAAGTAAAAGCCAAGCTGAGGAGCAGAGAACAGCACCCTGAAGCTGGAGCTAGTGATGGATGAAGCTTGGCAGGGCTGAATAGGAAACGTGGGGGGTTTCCCCAGCTCTGATGCTTTTGACTCACCACTTCACCTTTGCCCATCTGTTGTTTTTTCCACCCTGTTTATTTAAAATCTAACCAGCTTGAAACAGGTCCTTACTCATCAGTGACTGCACAGCACCAGCCAAAACAGTGCACAGGGAAGAATTTATATGTAAGAAACCAACATCAGTGTTTATCCAAGGAGTAAAAGCTTCCTGGTTTTCCTGACCATGGCATGTCACAAACAGCAGGCTCTCCCACGTTTCATTTTACGTTAAAAGTTTGTTCAGCAGCTCCTGGTTTAGCCCAGAAAAACCTGCAAGAAACTCATCCACCTCCAAGAGGCACAGCAAGGAAGAGACCGAGCGGCAGCACTTCCCAGCTCCATCCCAGATGGAGCTTCAGAGGATGATGGGGAGCCAGCAACCCAAGCAGCACGCTCCTACAACCTGGAGAAAGGCTCAGGGAGCTGCAGGGGCTGGCTGCTGTGCCTGCTCTCGGTTACCTGTGGGTCCCTGAGCTCTGGCAGCAGCAGTGGGAAAGGTCCAGCACTGGTGCCTCTGCAGCAGGCAGAGGGTGTCAGGCTGTGTCTCTGCCCTCCCCGCCGCCTTGCAGAGTGTTAGCCGGGGTTTGCCACCGCCCAGGTCACCCTGCACGCTCTGGGTAATGGAGAAGGGATTGCACTTTAACGCCCCGAACATACAGCGCCTGAATTATTTATCTTTGAACATGCAGGAACAGGTCAAATTCCCGAGTGATGTGAAACAGCTCTTAGAAGAAATGCAAAGGGAGCTGCAAAAGCTGCACGGTTCAACCCTCAGGATTCACTGCCCCATCTGCTGAGACTCTTCCTGCCCCGTTGATTTACGTCCTGGGGGTGTGGGGGGCTCAGATGTGGGTGCCGGGCTGGGGACTCAGCTGTGTAACCC
>NW_008628133.1:3383-4863 GCF_000691845.1 Merops nubicus | reverse complement strand
GTTTCCTCCTGACATCTCACCCTTTAAAATAAATGTACTTATTGAAAATGAGAACAAGATTTTACTGATATAAGCTATGGTTAGTTTGAACTTTTTGACATTTTGCATTTTGAACATGTGGAGCCTCGTCCTCAACTTCCTGTCATCTGTGAGTTTTTTCTCTCCAAGTAATAAAACCACTGTATTTAAATTTACAAGTGTACTCTAGAATGAAGAAATAACAGATATAGATCACATTAACAGTGTCTACAGTGTGGTAGGATATTAATTACCAAGACCAACACACCAGCAAGGGGCTGATAGCTCTGGTTTGTGACACATCTTCAGTGGTATTCAGCATAGTTCTAACCTGGGTTAACAAGACACAGTAGAGACATCACATTTGTTTTGTAGCTCAATTTAAAAACAGCTTAATAAAACCTCATTTATCTTAGACTTATACTACATATGGTACTTGATTAACAATTAAATGACTTCATCCTAAAAGCTGAAGGCTTGTGCAAGGGCCTTGTTAACTTAGGTTTTTAAACTGGTAAGAAGAGTTTTGATGAACCATTATAGTGCTTTACAGTGGTAAACTACCATCCCTCTTTTGTTGAGTCTAACTGCTTTTAAATGGCAGCTGCTTACTGCTTCTTTGCCACCTCCTTCCATTTAAATTAAGAAATTCCCACTTTTCATATTCCTATTTTCTCACTCTTTTTGAGGACTTCATGCATTTATTTCCCATGAAGTTAAAGAAAAGCTTCCACCATTGTTAATATATTAAAAAGCCACAAAAACAATCACATAATGCAAATATAGCACTGGAAGAGGAGGCTTTGAAACAAAATCCAGCAACGCTCAGCTGAGTTTTAGAAGCATAGATGCGACAGAACTAAACCAAATGAAATAGTTGCTAATTGTGTGGAATACTAAACAGCATCACCTGCAACAAGCCATATGAATGTTTGCTCCAACTAAATGAGGCTCTGAAACAACAGTGAGCTGTCAGAGAACTGGATGGGAAACTGAGAAGCAAGTGTTCAGAATCTGGAAGATCACTGCCTGTCATTTCAACAGCCACACCACATGCCCTCAAGTCGATTCAGTGGCTCATTTCCCATCTCTCATCCCTGTTTTGGTCAAGTGCATCACTACCTCAACATGCTTTTTACAGCTGATTCCCCATACACCTTTACAAATAACAGCAGTCGTCCTGGCACAAAAACTGATCCCCACATCAATAAACATGGGAAATGAGGCCTTGGGTTTATATCCACCTGTTTGTGTAGACCAGAATCATACAAAGATGAAAACTGTGAGGAGGTCAAGTTTAAACACATTTTATAGTATGTTTTTCCTTTACTGCTGAATAACAGTTGTGACAGACTCATTCTTTGGTGACTGGCATGAGGATTTCCTTTCCACTCTAGAAATCAGCAAGGAACTCAGGAAGAGGAGACCAAAGTTGCTAGTACTTACCATAAAAATCGCTCCT
>NW_008628133.1:0-3352 GCF_000691845.1 Merops nubicus | reverse complement strand
TGCGGAAGGGAGTTCAACTCCCATTTAGTTTAGCTGCCTGTTTAGCCTTAGGGAACAGTAAGTATTCCACTGCCTAAACATGGGTTTGAAATTAATATTTATTGTTGTATTCCCACAAGGGCATCAATCTATTACATTCCATGAATACAGCTTAGCTGTCAGAATAGATGCTAGTCTTGGTACAGCCTCTCTTCAAAGCAGCTGAGCTGAAAAGGAGCTCCAAAAAACTGCAGGTAGTCTGTGCAGATTATGGAAAAAGGAAGTATGGATTCTTATGTCTAACTTTTCCCTGGCAGAAAGCAACGAAGAAAAGAGGTAGATATCTTTAAAATCTCATTGTGTCCATGGAAAACACTAAAACTGTAAAGGTCTAGATTAATTTCTAGAAGCTTTGGTGTACCCCCTACTCTGTTCCAGCATTTCTGCATCAGTAGATGTATACCAGTCTCTTAACATCCGTATCCACAAAAACTGTTGTTTCTTCAAAATTTTATAAAGGAAAGTATACATCTATGTAAAATTACATTAATGTGTTTTTCCGTGGTTTACAGGTGTCAGCAGGGAGAGAAATTCAATATAGAACTGTTGTGTAGCTCAAGTCCTGTATTCCTGTTGATACAACTTCATACAGCATTGTCAGAAGGAAATGGAATCCACCTCAAAGTTTTACTATACAAGTCTTAAATAAGCAGAATTTACAATTTGTCTCTGCTGCACTGCAAGATGACAGACATCACCAGACTGGTTTAGGGATATTATTTACTATTTAGAAAACAAGGATTTACAAAATAAGTAGTGCACATACTCACCAACTCACTGCTACAGGAATCAGAAAGTTGCACACAACACTGCCCCCACCAGCCCTCCTTCCAAAATTTTGACATTAATCATCCTTCTAACTTCAATGGAAACTTCAAAATCAATATGGTATCAATTCAAAGAATCTTAACCTGACAAGTGAGGGATACAGATCATGTGTTTTGGACACCTTGTGTGTGTACCTTTTTCCTCCTCTCAATGAAATACATACATGAGTATACATGTGCATGAACATGGTCTCAGTTGGAAAAAATCACTTGTAGACCAACTTCAACGGGCAGACTGTCCAAAAAGTGCTGATGGCACATTAGACAGCTGACCCGTTTTCCACCCAAAATGAAGGTAGGAAGGAGAGTAAAGACGTAGGAGGTGAATTTGGAGTCTGACCAACTTTCGAAACTATGCAAAGTGTTAGAAGTGTTATTAGAAAAAAAAAAAAATACTTGCTTTCTGTTGATAAAAAAAGTAAATCAAGATCATACTAGTCAGAACAGAAAAATATGAAAGAAATTCCATTGCTTGTATTCCTTCTAAAGTGATCTGTTTGGGTTTTTTTTTTCCTCCCCTAGAATAGTTCAATCTCATTTAAACCAGCACAGTCTTCGACACATTTCTAAATAAATTAATCCACGAAATTTAGAGAAAAGAAGCAAAAAATCTCAAAGATGTGGGGAAAGAAAGCCCCAGGATATATTAAGAAAGATTAAGAGAACAAAGTATGTTCATTTTAGCAAAAAAAAAAAAAGACTAAGTGTAGAGGTAACTGTCTACAGATACATAAAGGGACGATATAAAGAAGAAAAGGATCAATTTTTCTCATTAGCTAAAGCCAACAGAGGAGGATGTGGTGGGCTTAACTGCAGGAAGGATATCTGAAGTTAAACATTTGGGAAAAAACAATAGGTCTAAGAACTGATAAGCAGGGTACCAAGGGGTCATTGAAAGGCTGCGTTTTAGGCTTAACTTGACACCCATCTATTGAGACTAGTTTGCAAATAATTAAATGGTTTGGAATGAGATGGGCCAAGATGTCCCACTAAGTGGCCTCTCAAACAACATGAACTTACTTCACTGTTTGCCCCATCAATAGCTGCTTTAACAGAGGAAATGGAAATTGAAGTGGAGGTTAATATTAAGTATATATCAGGGAAGAAACCCAATGGCAGTAAAATGTAGAATTAATGTGTATTTCAAAGTTTTCAGTGGTTCAGCTGAAGTTCTTCTGTATCTGTAACATACCAGGTGTATAAAACAGAACGGCCCAGTATCCACAAGGCGCCCAAATACAGTTACCAGTCACTGGGTTAAAATCAAACTGGGTCTCAGCTTTCCAATTACTAAAAAGCTGCATTACTGGAATCAGAAACACTGCCAACATCAGAAGTACCTAATCAAAACCAGGCTCCTTATCAGCACTTAACACAGCAAATTATCAGTCTGAAGGTTCCCCTGCTGGTAAAGCTTTCAGCTGTGTGGCTTCCTTGTCAGTGGCACACAGGTTGAAAGTTTTTGCTCAGCAGTTGGCTGGTTTTTGTTTGTTTGGTTGGTTGGTTGGTTTTTTTTTTGTTGTTGGGGGTTGGTGGTTTTTGTTTTTTTAGGGGGTTGTTTTTTTTTTTTTTTACAAATGCTTCAAGTGAAGAATATGCTGATACTGACTTGCAGCTTAAAGTAGTTGTTCTGGAAATCTACTTTCATTTCAGTGGCTGCATCAACCATATATTAAATATAATTCTATTTGACTACATTAGAAGCCATCCATCAGCTGCCATAAATGGATAACTACTCACATATATTCTCCAGCACTTGCCCAGTTAAAAAGACAAGAAGAATTGTTATTTACATCTGTAGCTCACACTGTTCAACCAGGCAACATAAGGAATGTTCTTAAACTATAAAGGCAATATTAAAACCACATAAACATACATTGCATGAGACACAGTAAGGCTCTCATGGCTCTCCTACTGACTGTTTAGAATTCACAAGGACTCATATCTGCTAGAGATGTCTTTGAAAAAAATCTCTAAGAAAACGTTCAGCTGTTGTTAGTAAAACTTGAAGCCTTAATGCAGACCTTAAGCTGTTTTCTGTTGCTGTTTTCAATAATATGTCAATTACACTTCTTCCTGAGAAACTCGGTGATGCAGTGCTGCCTGTCAGGGAGACAGCCAGCAGGCAAATTATAATAAGGATCCAAAGTTTGCTAAATGAACCTTAGCAGTGGTGAGATAGCTTTCTGAATTTTTTTTTCCTCATTCTGGGATAAGGCAGGCAAATGAGGATCACTACTCTAAAAGGCAGCAAGAACACTGCTGTGCTACTGTGTAACACTCCAGTAAATAAAGATACAGAAGTACAGCTAAAAAAAGTCAACTTATTTGCAGGACTTTATCATATTTTAATGTTAAGGAAAAGTCTTTATCTTAAGACATCTGTTCTCTTTTTTTTTTCCCAACCTTATTTTCAAGTCACCAGGACTGATACTGTAGTTAAATATAGAGAAGAATACAACTTTGATTAGTTACTCATGAAGAGT
>NW_008628132.1:0-1525 GCF_000691845.1 Merops nubicus | reverse complement strand
CCAACGTGCCTCCTGCTTCTCATGGACACGGTGAGGCAGAAATCCGGATACACGTGGCTGTAATCTCCATCTCAGCAAATGTCCGGCCATTCACTGTTTGAGGAGGAAGGGAAGGGCTGCCTGTGCTGCTGCCCAAAGAGGCTGTTCCTGCAGAAAAGCCAAACGCCCTCATCAAACACTGTGGGCAGGGACTTCTTGGCTGCTGCCCTTCTGCCACAGCCTCCACGCGGCCAGGTAGCAGGCACTCCGACGTCTCTCAAGGAGAACACCGTGCCATCTCCATGCCCCCCCATCCTGCAGGAGTTAAATCCCTGCCCGCTGCTTCAGCTGGCAGCTTGGAGGGAGACACGGGCAGGAGCTGCTTGCTCCCCCCGGGCTGAGGTCAGCGGTGAAGGCAGCAGCCGGAAGTGCCAGGAGCCAGCGGGCTCCCCGCAGGCTCAGCACCGCTTGGGCAGAGGCAGCGAGGGGGGGCCGGGGTGGCAGCAGGGACCAGCACCTCTCGCTTGGGGGTCTGCAGGTGGAGTTTCAAGTTCTCCAAAAACTTTGATGGGGCAGAAAGAAAAATGTCCCCCTGGCCCCTCCCAAGCACTGCTCTGGTCTGTGGAGCAGCATCCAGGAGAGACCTTTCCCTTGGGGAAAGTCCTCTGGGAGCCTGCAAAATAATTTCCAATCCTAATTGCCTCAGGATGGGTGCTTTCTTACCAGAGTTTGGGTATTTTTAGGAAAGTCTGAGTTTACCTGAGGTGGGGTGGGGGCTGAGTCAAGCAATCAGGATCTCCATTTTGTGCAAAGCTCAGTACCACTTATGGGGTCCTGAGGTGCGAGACAGGACCCACCCAAGAGGCGAGTTAAGCCCGTGGGTGCAGGGAAGCTGTCTCCACTGGGACAGCAGCCAGGATGACCTGATGGTGAATGTTTCCCTCCCATCCTGGGGAGGAAAGCAAGCTGGTCATCCTCTGGTGAAACAGCCCAAATTCCAGGAATGGGGCCCTGCCAGGGGTCAGCCCTGGAGACATTCCTTCCCATCACCCCGTCACACACTGCTCTGGCTGGGCTGCTGCCAGTGGCACTCTGGGGTTCCCCACTGCACTCCAACATGCTCCAGCCTCTTTGCTTTCCCTCCTCGGCCCTTTTGCAACCCTTCCTGCACCAGCTCTGTGGTCTGGCAGTGCCTGGCTGGCTGCAAAGAGCTGGTGGCAGGTGGCCAGACCGCCCTGTGCGGCCTCCCTCAGCCCTCACCCTGCTCAGTACCTGCTCCTGGCAGCACAGGGTGCTCCTGGGGGGCCCCCATGGCTGGTGGACAGGGAGAGGGGCTGTACCCCCCCTCCTGGCAGCTGCCCATGGCGTGCAGCAGCAGGAGAGGGCGGGGGGAGGCAGTGGGAGAGTCAGCTCAGTTCACCACAAAGGGATAAAGAAGCAGCGAGTCTTGGGGCACCGGCGTCTGGTCGCAAGGGTGAGAGGATGGCGAAGGGACAAGACCAGACTGGAGCAGCACGAGGAGCAGCGGGGAGGTGCTTCCTCCGCC
>NW_008628131.1:3854-4726 GCF_000691845.1 Merops nubicus | reverse complement strand
GTTAGGTCACAGGGGGTGCCCCGGAGAACAACGGGGCTTTGTTGTCTCGGGGATGGCCACTTGTCAGCTCTCTGTCATGGCACTCCCCGAAGGTTTCCTGGTGTCTCCTCCTCCTCCTCCTCCTCCTTGGGGGGTTAGGAATGGCCCCACTGGCCGTGCCCACCCTGGTCGCTGTGGAGAAGGCAGGAGGGGATGGGGTGAGAGGGGTCCCCCGGAGCTGGGGCACCTCGGGGACCTCTGAGCTGCTTCCCAGACAGCCTTGTTCTCTCCCCTCTGCCTCCTGGCTGCATCCAGCCGTTCCCAAGGGTCAGCCCCTCAGCTGCCCTCTCCTTCCCCGTGGTCCAGGAGCTGCTGGAGGTGGTCTGGGGGCAGGGGAGTGAATCCAGCACCCACAGCAGCCCCGGGCACAGGAGGCTGGCAGTGCTGGGGGGTGGGTGCCCACCCTGCAGCCTCAAGGATCCCCCTCAGAGGGCACCCGGTCACCACGTGGCATGGGGGAGATGCTGGGGGGGCTCTGGGCAGCAGGAGCTGCAGGGCAGCTTTGGTGTTGCCTGGCACTCCAAAAGACAGGGGTGGGGCACAGGGTGGTTCTGAGCTGGGGGCTGTGGGGGCTGCCTGCTGGGGCTCGGAGCTGGGGTGAGTGAGGGCTCAGACCCCCGTGCTGGTTCTGGCAGGCAGAGAGGCAGTGCCCTGCCCTCTCCGTGCCCCTGTGGCCCAGCTATGGCACACAGTCACCATCAGGTCTCTGTTGGCATCTGCTGCCAGCAGGACTCCCATTTGTCCTTTTCCTGGTGCTCCTTTGTGGCACAGTCACCAAATCGTTTGGTTGGAAGAGACCTTTCAGCTCGTGGAGCCCCACCCTTCCCCCCGCA
>NW_008628131.1:332-3816 GCF_000691845.1 Merops nubicus | reverse complement strand
GGATGGAACCCAGTGCCACGCTTGGGGACCCTGGTGTCCCCAAAGGCCACCAGCAACCTCCTCTGGTGCCCGGTGGGAGCTCTTGAGGTTCCCAGTTACCTCTGGATGGACAAACCCACCTGAATAGGTAATGAACGGAGGAGAGAAAAGAGCCCGCAGTCCATTGTGCTTCCAACGGGGCCGGGGAACAATGGCTAAATACAAATCACCCGGAGAAAAGGGAGAGAGAGAGAGACAAAAGAAAGAAGCCCAGCACAAAGGAGAGGAATGAAATGGTAAGTAAAGTCAAACAAAAAGGAGCCGGGCTGAGACAAAAGAAGGGAACAATATCCCCGAGGCAATAGGCTCCTGAACAATGGGGACAGTGACAGCGGCACAAAGACACACTGTTTGCAAGTAGACGTTATCTCACACAGCCACTGGCAGCCCTGGCCCTGGCGCTTCTATTTTCAGGGATGCTTTTGTGCTGGGCTGAACAATATTCCTTGCATGGCTGCAGATAGAGAGATGAGGGGGGTTTGGGTCTATTTTTCCCCCCCCCCCCCTTCCCCCCCCCTCTCGTTTTTTTTTAGCCTTCCCGGTGCCAGCTCTGTAACAAAACCAGGTTGGGCCCTTTGGAGAGTGAGGGGGAGGTTGGCCAGAGCTGGCAGAGCCAAGCTGGTGGTGCCAGGGGTGGTGCAGCTCTGCTGGTGGAGGGATGTCGATGCCACCTCCTGCAAGGAGCAGGCTGGGACCCCCAGTGCCAGGGGGTGGCTGTGGCAGGGGGGGGGGGGGGCAAAACGCTGGGGGGGAGGCGATTCTTCTTCCAGGGCTTATCAGCCCCAAGTTTTGCATTCAGCCAGCTGCTCTTGCAGGCCTGAAACCAGAACCGGGCAGACCAGAAAGTTGGCTTTTTTTTTTTTTAGCTCTCTTTTTTTCTGGCTGCTTTTGTTTCAGGGGCTGAAGCTGTTAACCTCTGAAGTGTCTGGGAAGGGACAGAGGTGCCCGCTGGGTTGGGAACCCCCACCCGGGTGCTGGCAGAGCTCCCTGTGTGGCTCCCTGGCACCCCTCCATGCCCTGTCCCCAGCTCTGTGGCTGCAGGGTGAGTCACCCAGCCTGATGGGCACAGTTTGGAGGGGTTCATCTGCAGCTCACAGCCCTGCCACGCTCAGACATCAGTGGTCTGATGGAGCAGAGGCAGCCTGCCCTGGGTGAGGATGTCCCTGACCCATCCAGCTCCTTCCTGCCGACCACCACGCTCAGATTTTCGCATGACCTGGAGCCCCAGGAGGGCTGGGCAGGCAGCTCTCCTGTTCTCCTGGTACAGTGGGGTGGCAGGAGCTGTGTGGGCACTGCCGTGGCTAACAGAGGCTCTGCTCTGCACCCTTTGTCTTACTGTCCCTGACATCCCACGTCCTCAGGGGTGGAACTCAGCAGGATTGTGCCCCAGGAGCTGGTGTGAGGCTGCTCCCATCAGAGTGGCTTTCCTAGCCCGTGATGGAGAGCCTGTGGTGGTCCAGGGGCTCCAGTGGAGCTGGTGCAGGTTTCATCCAAAACTCTCCTCTGGGGCCTCCATGGTTGTCTCCTGCTGTCTGGTCCTGCCTGGCAACGTGCTGGTGAGCCCGAGCTCCCCCTAAATACTCATTTACCAGCAGCGTGGGGGTGTTACTGCAGCACCCAGACCCTCTCTGGTCCAGCTGGGTCCATCCTTTGGGCAGGGAGAGAAGTTCCCACCGGGCACTCATCCCTCCCTGGAGCTCCCGGCATCCTCGTGCCCTTTCCCCCTCCTCATTCCCAACCCTCCTCCACCCTCCCACCACCCCCCCCTGGGGACGTCACCCAGTTCCCATCAGTGCCTTCGGGGAGGGGAGAAATCAGGGTGCTGCAAAGCCAGAGTCAGAGACACCCCGTATCAACACCCATCTCCTGAGACACCCGGGTTTGGCAGCTGGCTTCAGCTCTCCCTTGAGCTGCCTTTTCTGATATCGATCACAGTTATCTGAGGGTACATCCTGTTGCTAAGTTTGGCTGCTTCCTCCCTTCAACAGCTGTCGTGCAGCTACAGCTGCTTTCAACCTGTGTGGTGGGGATGGTGTGAGCTGAGGGGGGGGTGTTGGGGCTCCCAAAAATGGATCCTGGGTTGCCTTTGGACCGAGGTGGTGGCGTGGGGCAGGGTTGGGTCCTGCCCTTTCCTGCCTGGCGGGTGAATCTTGGCACGAGCAGACACTGAGGCCAGGGGAAGGGGAATATTTGGGGTGTTCAATCAAAGCAGCAGCAGCAGCAGCAGTGAAGTTGTTCTCAGGAAAACGGTTCCCTAATCCTGACCCCCCGGTATCTGATTTTGTGGTTGTGTTTGTGCACGTGCTCCGAGCTGGGTCTCGGGGCCAAGTGAGCACAGGAACTGTTGTTGTCCCCGTGTTAAAGCCCTTGTACCCTCTGTGGCTTGCCAGAGAGGCACCCCGTGGTCTCAGCCAGGCCAAACCCTTTGCAAGTCCCTGTTTCCAAAGGGTGTTTTGGCTCCACTGTGCGACGGGCACCAGCAAAGATCCGATTTTAACCCTCTCGGTGCTCCCTGGGGCAGCAGCTCTGCCCTGGCACCCAAAACCCTCACGCTTCCCCCCGGGGCTCTGTCATGCTGGGGAGTCAAAAATCTCTGCTTTGAAAATCCCTGGAGGCAGGATTGTCCTCTTTGGTCTTCCTGAGAAGATCTCCTTGCTGTGGGCAGCCCTTTCCAACCACCACCCAGCCCTCGGGGCTGGGGCTGTGTCTCCTCTGCTCATCCTCTGCCTGTCTGGGTGAGGAATTTTTCTCTTCCACGCCTGATGAACCCACCAAAAAAAAAAAAAACCAACTTGATATCATTTTGCAAAGTTGGAGCTCTCAGCTGCAATTAGCTGGTATTTAAACCCTCGCTAACCCTTAACGTCCTAATGACAATAATAATGATGCTCCCCAGTCCTGCAGTGCCAGCATCTAAAGATTACACTCGCTAATTAAATAAGCCCCGACCCCCCTTCCTCCACTTTCCTCGCCGAGGAGAAGAAATCGCTAAGAGTCTCTTAAGAAAGGACATAAAGGCAGGGAAATCCAGGCACCAAAACAAGACAAATGGGGATTTGAAGACAATCCGGGCAGGGCCCATGTGACCCGAGGAGTGGACCAGGCAGGAGAAAGGATAAAAATGCCAAGCACAGAGCTGGGAGAGAAAACAACCAGCCAGCTTAAAAACCCGGGGAAAGAAAAGCACCAAGATGAAGGGAGTGACAAAGCATCAAAGGGATGAGAAACCAAAGGCGTCGGAACAAAGGACAAGCTGGAACAAAGGACCAAAGAGGGGAGAACAAAAGCACTAAATAGAAAACAAAGGCAGGGGACAAGAAAAGCCCCTCTGTTGGGCTGAGCTGGAGGGTCCCTGCCCGGTGGGAGGTGGGTGGCACGGGTGGTGCTGCCGGCGACCGACGGGGACCCCCGAGAGCCCAGTTTGGCCTTTGAACTGGAGGCTGTG
>NW_008628131.1:0-301 GCF_000691845.1 Merops nubicus | reverse complement strand
CCCCCCCCCCTCCCCTCCAGCCCCTGCGGGCGTGGGGCTGTGGCTTTGCTCCCGTGCTGTGTGGTCCCCACGCGTCTCCCCTGCCCCAGCTGAGACGGGGAGGGCTGGGGATGCTCCGGGGATGCTCTGGGGATGCTCTGGTGATGCACTGGAGATGGTCTGGGGACGTCTCTGGGGACGTTCTGGGGACGTTCTGGGGATGCTCTGCCCTGGGGATTCTCCGGGGATGCCGCGGGGATGGTCCGGGGATGCTCTGGGGACGCTCTGGGGACGTTCTGGGGATGCTCTGGGGATGCTCTGG
>NW_008628130.1:233-495 GCF_000691845.1 Merops nubicus | reverse complement strand
TAGGCCTAGTCATTGGCAGAACAGGCATCCATGTTCCTGAAATACAATGGGAGGACCTGCATGCCACAAGGATAACACAGGATAGTGACTACTGATGTAATCTCTCCAGGCCACTCCTGATTACATGGGTTTACAGACAGAAACTGTCCGATCGTCCTCTTACCTTTTTCATTTTGCCCTTCCCAGGTGAATATTCCCGCCAGGTGGATGAAAAAGATGCTCTGATTTCTCAGCTGTCTCGGAGCAAGCAAGGCTTTAACCA
>NW_008628130.1:0-221 GCF_000691845.1 Merops nubicus | reverse complement strand
GCCCAACAGATTGAGGAACTCAAGAGACATCTGGAGGAAGAAATAAAGGTCTGGAAGTACTCCACTGTCCACAACTGTTCGTACCTCTAGAAGCATCTGGAGAATCCTTTGTGACCAGATTGTTCCAATACTCTTTTCCCAAATACAATTACATACCCTGAGTCATAAGCTAGAGAGGTAATTAAGTGTCATGATTTTGATGCTGGAGGAAGTCATCCACG